>NW_020856961.1:116051-152354 GCF_000972845.2 Larimichthys crocea
ACACACACACACACACACACACAAACACACACATACATACATAAATATACATACATACTGTACATTAGAAATATACTAACTATATATACATACTGTACATTAGATAGACTAACTATATATACATACTGTACAATAGAAATAGACTAACTATATATACACACTGTACATTAGATAGACTGACTATATATACACATTAGAGATAGACTGACTGTATATACACATTAGAGATAGACTGACTGTATATACATACTGTACCTTAGGTAGACTGACTGTAGATACTGTACATTATAAATGGTAATTAGCTTATTGACGTTTGTACGTTAGTAAGCAGTATGTAGGTTTGGAGGTAGGTGTTTCCTGGACATGGAGAATGCTGTCGGCCAATGGCAGACTTGTACCAACAGCCTACTTCCTGTGAATCAGACTGTTACTTTTCAGCTGAGCTGACATTCATGTGAAGCATGTGGGGTGGACTGATGCAGACATAACACTAACATTGTTTTGTAGCCAAGGCTCGTGGTCAAAAAAATGTACAAGCTTAGCGAATCATAACTTTTGAATCAAATCTGTTTTATGTCATGAAGAAAAGTTCAGTGTCAGACTTATAGTATTTGTAGTATTTTGAGGTGTTGATGTGTGTACTGATGGTATTTGTAGTATTTTGAGCTGGTGGTGGGTGTACTGGTGGTATTTGTAGTATTTTGAGGTGTTGATGTGTGTACTAATGGTATTTGTAGTATTTTGAGCTGTTGGTGGGTGTAGTGATGGTATTTGTAGTATTTTAAGGTGTTGATGTGTGTAGTGATGATATTTGTAGTATTTTGAGGTGTTGATGTGTATACTGATGGTATTTGTAGTATTTTGGGGTGTTAATGGGTGTAGTGATGCTATTTGTAGTATTTTTGGGGTGTTAATGGGTGTAGTGATGCTATTTGTAGTATTTTGAGGAAGTGTTTATGGGTGTACTGATGGTATTTGTAGTATTTTGAGGAGGTGTTGATGGGTGTACTGATGGTATTTGTAGTATTTTGAGGTGTTGATGGGTGTAGTGATGGTATTTGTAGTATTATGAGGTGTTGATGGGTGTAGTGATGCTATTTGTAGTATTTTGAGGTGTTGATGGGTGTAGTGATGATATCTGTAGTATTTTGAGGAGGTGTTGATGGGTGTACTGATGGTATTTGTAGTATCTTGAGGTGTTGATGTGTGTAGTGATGATATTTTGTAGTATTTTGAGGTGTTGATGTGTGTAGTGATGATATTTGTAGTATTTTGAGGTGTTGATGGGTGTACTGATGGTATTTGTAGTATTTTGAGGTGTTGATGGGTGTAGTGATGGTATTTGTAGTATTTTGAGGTGTTGATGGGTGTAGTGATGCTATTTGTAGTATTTTGAGGTGTTGATGGGTGTAGTGATGATATTTGTAGTATTTTGAGGAGGTGTTGATGGGTGTAGTGATGGTATTTGTAGTATTTTGAGGTGTTGATGTGTGTAGTGATGATATTTTGTAGTATTTTGAGGTGTTGATGTGTGTACTGATGGTATTTGTAGTATTTTGAGGTGTTGATGGGTGTAGTGATGATATTTGTAGTATTTTGAGGTGTTGATGGGTGTAGTGATGGTATTTGTAGTATTTTAAGGTGTTGATGGGTGTAGTGATGGTATTTATATTATTTTGAGGTGTTGATGGGTGTACTGATGGTATTTGTAGTATTTTGAGGTGTTGATGGGTGTACTGATGATATTTGTAGAATTTTGAGGTGTTGATGTGTGTAGTGATGATATTTTGTAGTATTCTGAGGTGTTGATGTGTGTACTGATGGTATTTGTAGTATTTTGAGGTGTTGATGTGTGTACTGATGGTATTTGTAGTATTTCAAGGCGTTGATGTGTGTAGTGATGATATTTGTAGTATTTTGAGCTGTTGATGGGTGTAGTGATGGTATTTGTAGTATTTTGAGGTGTTGATGTGTGTAGTGATGATATGTGTAGTATTTTGGGGTGTTGATGTGTATACTGATGGTATTTGTAGCATTTTGAGGTGTTAATGGGTGTAGTGATGCTATTTGTAGTATTTTGAGGTGTTGATGGATATACTGATGATATTTGTAGTATTTTGAGGTGTTGATGGATGTAGTGATGCTATTTGTAGTATTTTGAGGTGTTGATGGGTGTAGTGATGGTAGGCTATTTATAGTATTTTGAGGTGTTGATGGATGTAGTGATGATATTTGTAGTATTTTGAGGTGTTGATGTGTATACTGATGGTATTTGTAGTATTTTGAGGTGTTAATGGGTGTAGTGATGGTATTTGTAGTATTTTGAGGAGGTGTTGATGGGTGTACTGATGGTATTTGTAGTATTTTGAGGTGTTGATGTGTATACTGATGGTATTTGTAGTATTTTGAGGTGTTGATGTGTGTAGTGATGATATTTGTAGTATTTTGAGGTGTTGATGTGTGTATTGATGGTATTTGTAGTATTTTGAGATGTTGATGTGTGGGAACTGATGGTATTTGTAGTATTTTGAGGTGTTGATGTGTATACTGGAGGAACTGGACTGCAGGTTGACCCTGCGTCTCACCCAGCGTCACCGTTGATCAGCTCCAACTCCCTGCGACCCTGTGAAGGATCAGCGGTTATAGATAATGGATCAATTTTGTCTGAATACAGCTGTTAAACCAGATCAATAGGTAGTGGTTTCAAACTGGTCCCTGCCGGTTTGGCGATGACCTCAGACTGGTTTCAGATGGTCTCTGGTGGTTTGATGCTGATTTCAGACTGGTTTCAAACTGGGTTAAGGACTGGTGACTGTTTCAAGAATGACCTCAGACTGGTTTCAGACTGGTCTTACAGCATGAAACTCTGTTCTAAGACTCTGCAGGATTAATGACGTCCACACTTTTGGTCTCTGCAGTCTCTGGCAGCAAGCCCACCTGAAACCTGGAGGTCAGAGCGGATCTGGACCCCGACAACACTCAGACCACACATCAGATTACAGCTATCCAAATCACATTACATGATGTTACATATCATTACGGTACATTAGACTGCACCCAGATCAGATCAGATCCATCGATCCCGGCAGGGTGAATCAAAGAAGACGGGTCTGCTGATGGTTCTGTGTGTCCATGTGTTTGATAATATAATAGGAATACAAATGTGGCACCAGCTGGTGTGGACTACATTTACTGGGTCAGTCTAGAAATGATGATGACACGTCAACATGCAATTGTATGTTATCATTAAAAATACACAACACACTGGAAACACAGGTGTGTTTAAGACTGGATTATGTGGAGTCTTTGAAATAATCAAGAATTCCCTGTCTCATGTATCTCAACTGTCTCACAGGTATTGCGGATCGTTGCACAGCTGTCAAGTATCACTTCTCTCAACCAATCAGACTGAGGAATATCCCTCTGAACCTGACCAGAACTATCCAACAGGACGAGTGGCACCTGCTGCGTGAGTCCACACACACAAACACACACACACAGAGACACAGGTACACACAGACAGGATGTCCGTAATGAGATAAATGAGGAAACAGAGTGCATTGCCATGGTAACCTACTCCTGCTCAACCCCCCACTATCTCTTTTTACTGTTACATAAACTGTCACAGCATGTTTCCACGGCAACTAGTAAGCAAGGTGGACAAACACGAAAACTCAGGCATGAAATCACTACTCAGTAATCAATCATTTGTAATATATGGTCACTAATCAGTAATCAAAAATCTGTAATCAATAACACATAATCACTAATTGGTATCTGATGTGAGTTGTGTTTCACTGAGTGTACCTGTGTTTCACTGAGTGTACCTGTGTTTACCTGAGTGTGCCTGTGTTTACCTGAGTGTACCTGTGTTTACCTCAATGGACCTGTGTTTACCTGAGTGTGCCTGTGTTTACCTCAATGGACCTGTGTTTACCTGAGTGTGCCTGTGTTTACCTGAGTGTACCTGTGTTTACCTGAATGGACCTGTGTTTACCTGAGTGTACCTGTGTTTACTTGCCTATACCCATGTTTACCTTTCAGTACCTTTGTTTACTTGTGCTTCGTCCCTCAGACCTGCGGCGTATCACAGCAGGGTTTCTGGGTATGGCGGCAGCCGTCCTGCTGTGCGGGAGCATCGTGGTGTCAGTCGGCTTCTTCTGGGAGGAGAGTCTGACGCAGCATGTCTCTGGACTGCTGTTCCTCATGGCAGGTAACTCACCTGAGTGAGGGAGTGAGTGAAGGAGTGAGTGAGTGTGTGTGTGAGGAAGAGAGGTCTATGGTCTCTGATGTGGTCTCTGGTCTCTTTAGGGATCTTCTGCACCATCTCTCTGTGTACGTATGCAGCCAGTGTGACCTACGACCTCTCCAGAAACCCTCCCTTTATCTACGGTCTGCCAGCTGATGTGGATCATGGTTATGGCTGGTCTATCTGCTGTGCCTGGGCCAGTCTGGGTCTGACCGTGGCCGCCGGCTGCCTCGGTACTACTTTCCCCTTCCTGAGCCGGGCCGGAGCTCTGCGCTCCAAAACCGCCCGGGAGTCCTCCGTCTGATCAACCAGCTGTCAATCAAACAGAGGAGGAGGGGTTAATGACAGAAACCATGGACAATGTCTGTTGAACCGGTTCACTAAACCCAGCTGCACCAGGTTTATGTGACCTGGGTTCTGGAAAGATTGGAGGTGGGTCCAGGCAGAGCTGCACGCACACACACACACTCTGAGGTCTAAGACTAAGCAGTCGAGTCCGAGTCAGACTGAGATCAACATCCTTTCGTCTTGCTGCAGTGATGTCACAGTGTTCTGCATTACATGCTAACGCTAACAACAGCAGGCATTTTGTTAATCTGTCCAACACTCACTGCAGCCAATCAGCAATCAGCATTTTCCTTTTTCTTCTTCTGCAGTTATAAAACACAAAAACTAAGTAGAGTATTACCTGAATGAGCCCCCCCCCGATTCGCTGGACAGTGGAGAGCCTGATGATGTCACAGGTCGAGTGAGGGAGCGGGTCAGTTCACGATCAGTGATGTGAACACCAAAACCAGGACCAGAATCAGTGCTAATGTGAAATCAGATGGCCTCTGAATATCAGCTGACTAATCTTTACCTGATTTGTTGAACCTCAGTCCATAATCAGTCATGACATCAGACTGTCAGGACAAAAGACTGGTCCAGGTCCTCCACAGTCTTCACTGATGTCATCACTGCTGTCTCTCCTGAGTGGAGGTCCGGAGATGGAGGTCTGGACCAGTCGAATGGAGCACATTAAAGAGGAGGTCTTCAGACTGAGATCAGACTCGACTGCTGTGACACAAACAGAACATGAAGGAATCAACCTCAGATCCATCAGATTTAGAGTTTCGCTGCATGTTAGCTGTGAAGACTTTTCTGTCCTTCGAGGTGTCGATACAGTTTGATCACCTGGTGAGTTCAGAACAAGCAGACTTTAAACATGTGACATGTAAATCTTTAAAACCGTTTGGAGTCCCTAAAACTCTGAACTTTATTTATTCTGAGTTTATAAATGTCAAATATCAACAAGGTGCAAATCCAAAAATATGAACAGGTTACAGATGAGGATCATTCTGGGTGGTGCTGCATATACATACATATGTATAGCTGAGTGTATAATAGCAATGGGCACAAGTACTTGAGTACTCGATTTAGACACCAGTATATAGAAACTCACATCTTTTTGTGTATCAATAACTAAAGATGAGTGAGATGATGTTTTCTGTTTCTTTACATCATCAACGTGATGTTGATTGTTTAGCTGAATAGGCCGAAGTGACAGCTGATTCTGTTTTCCCTTCGAGTCAGGTCTACGCTAACACTAAAGCTAATGCTAACTTCATTTCCAACCTTTTTGTCTGTGAGTTCTCAAATGAAAGAAAGTGACATCAGTGTTTTTGGTTGACAACTGAATTTACAATAACATTAACAGTTAAAACATACAGTGTGTGCTACGAGCTACCGCTAGCTGCTGAGTCAGACGAGTTTAATTCTGGAAACGTTTTTTTATCGAACAAAGGCAAAGCTGAACAGCTGAACTTTGAATGTTTGTATGTGTTGAAAGTTTGGATCCTCAGATGTGTACATAGATTCAGAGATTCATAGATAAGATTCAGTGTTTTTTTACTCATCAGAGAACAGTTGAATGAAGTGAAGCAGTGTTATGTTGGACCTGCGAACTGAGCCACAGACTGACTCTGACCTGGTGTTTAACCATCCTGCTGAACGAAGAATGAACATCATGGAGAACGTGGAACATTTACAACAGAACATCAGGATGGAAGGAAGTCCCTTTACTCATCAAACAAAGTCGACTGGTCTGGGATCAGATTAATTTATCACACAGGAAGTCCATGTAATACCAGGCGGTCCAGATGTAGAAAAACTGATCTGTCGTGTAACTGACGTGATGCTGCTGCTTGGTGCTTTATTATTTATTGAATTTGAATTCAGAAAAACTTGAGTCGTCCTCAGCTCAGTCTTAGATACTGCAGTAGGCTGGATGTCACGTCTTTACCCTCTTATACCCTCCTAATGTCCTCTGATACCCCCATCTGAACTCTCTAAAGTAACATGCTAATGAAGGAGTGAATGTTCCTTCATCAGATCTGATACCCCGAACACCTCCCATTGCCTCTGAAAGACTCTGATACCCCATCATTCTCTTCTAATACACTCACACAGACGACAAAGTGGGAACAGGTAAGAGTGGGTGGGAAGGTCAGGTAACTGCGGAGCTGATGAGGGTGAGTAGGTGGAAGAGGATGTGAGGTGACCAGGACTAGCAAGAAGGTCTGAGGGCATCTCGTGGATAACACAAGGTCTGGGGTTAAAGTTAGAGCCAGTCCTCATGAATAAGAGTCCTGACTACCCTCTTTGAGTTTACCTTTTGATACCTGTCCAGTATCTCCTGGTGTCTCCTCTCAAATCTTTTGACACACCTCCTATACCCTCAGATACTCCATCATACCTGTCCTATAATCTCTGACCACTTATACAATGTAATACTATCCTTTTATATGTTCTGATGCCCTCTAATTGCCCACCATATCCCTCCCGTACCCTCTAATCAATCATTATACATTCTGATGCCACCTGATACCTATAATACTTTCCTCCTGAAACCTCCTGAATTCACTTCTGCACTCTCTAATACCTTCCATACCCCATTATACCCTCCTGAAACTCTCTAATGCCCCCTCTGATGCTCTTTTCACCCCCTATCCTACCCCTCTTTCTCTGAGTTCCCAGACATCTTCTTAAACCCTATAAAATCTTGTACATTCTTCAGTCTCCCAATAACTTCTGATACCCCTCCCATACCCTCTTATACCCCATTATACCCCTTCTGGACTCCTTTTTGATACTCCAATACTCGCCCTGTACTCTCAGATACCTTTGAACGCCCGTTTACCATCTCTTATAATCTAGGAGACTATCTAAATCCCTCATTCTCTCAGATACCTTCTCATAGTTTACCCTCTTATTCCCCATCATAATCATACTATACTCAAAGCCCTTAATGGCCTGATACATTTTGAAGCCCCCAAGCCCCTCCTATATCCCCTGATACCCCATCATACATCTTCTAAACCCTTTTCTGATACCATCTGCACCCTATAATATACCTCATGTACCACCTGAAACCTGTCCTTTACTCTCTGATATCTTTTAATACTCTAATCCTAACCTCATCATATACCTCCTGTGCTCCCTGAAATGGCCTAGTATCCTATTAAAACCTCTAGTACCCTCTAAAACTGTCTCATGTCCTTTAATCCTCCTTTATTTATTGTAAGGTGTCCTTGGGTGACAGAAAGGCGCCTATGACATAAAATGTATTATTATTATTATTATTAAACCCTGCTGATACCCTCTAAACCTGCTGAAACCTTCTAAAACCTGCTGAAAACTTCTAAAACTTTTTAAAACCCGCTGATAACTTCTAAAACCCGTTGATACCCTCTAAAACCTGCTGAAACCCTCTAAACCCGTTGATACCCTCTAAAACCTGCTAAAACCCTCTAAAACCTGTTGGTACCCTCTAAACCCATTGATACAATCTAAAACCTGCTAAAACCCTCAAAAACCTGCTGGTACCCTCTAAACCTGCTGATACCCTCTAAACCCTGCTGATACCCTCTAAACCTGCTGATACCTTCTAAACCCTGATGATACCCTCTAAACCTGCTGAAACCTTCTAAAACCTGCTGGTATCCTCTAAGCCTGCTGGTATTCGCTAAACCCACTGATACCCTCTAAACCCCATCATACCCTTTCTGTTCCTTCTGAAGCCCTGTGCTGCCCCCTGCTGAACGCTCAATGTCTCTTCAGTCTTTTGGTGTTCAGCTGTAAATAAACGATCTAAACCTCCTCAGACTCACTCTTCTCTTTACAGATATGTTCATGTTTGTTTGATTTTTAGTGAAGTATTAAAGATAAAAATGTGTTTGTGAAGATAGAAATGTTTGCTTTATTGTTTGATTGTTTCACTTGAATTAAACATCAAATCATGGATGTGGTGTTGATGCAGAGCTCATCTGATGGCACTCAGCAGCTTGACACTTTTCTTTTCACATAATTGGTCACATGACAGCAGCCGTGAGTTTGGATCGATGCCTCTGCCATGCTGCAGACGTGTGAATTTCAGTCCGTGTGATTTCATGGAAACTAAAGTTAGAGATGCTTCAGCTGCTCGATAACTGAATGTGGTGTTGAGCCGACAGGAAACGCATCAGCAGGGTGTTACAGCAGCATACACTCAGTACTCATATATACACAATCAAAATCCTCTTGATGGGTACTCTTTACCTTTGTTATTTGCCTCTGATTAGCTTACCCTGAGACTTCAATGAAAGAAACAAAATATGATCAATCAGAGGCAGAGCAGGACGGAACATAAGTTTGCCCTCCAGCAGGAAAAGTATCTGTAGTATGGGAAATATCCACAGTTCAGTGCCTAATAAATGTCAACGGTCTAACATTCACATGGTTAGTGCGCCTCCAGTCTTCATGTCCAAGTGTCCTGGAGAGGGTGGGCAGCAGGTTGTGTTGAAAGAAGGTAAAGTGTTTCTTCGATTTAATGTTAGTGATATGCTTACATGCATTAGTTCAGATCCTTCATCCAGACACTTACACTTTTCTCTTCCCATCTTCTCATCTACAAATGGACTCTGAGGAAGAGACCTGACCCTCATCCCACCATCTCACTCTCACCAAAACATGAACCACTGTAAGTATTAATTAATGTAAGTGACTAAAGTCATCAACTTGTGTCACAGGTGTGCTCACACAGCACCCCCTCTGGACGAAGGTTTGTGTCATACATCAAATTTTAAATATGGACTTTTTGCCCTTTGGGATCATGGTTCATAATAACATTTTTCATGTCCCACTGAATGTCACTTCACATCTACAACAGAAACACTAAATGATAGAACAAGCTGAACAACAGAGGTGTCGATGTCACCCCAGACATTTCATGAAAGAACTCAACAAATCAAGAAAACGTTAGTGGAGTTCAGTTTTTGGGTTTAGTTGTTGAGTTTAGTTGTAGTTTAGTTGTTGTGTTTCAGTTGTTGTGTATTAGTTGTTATGTTTCAGTTGTAAATTAGTTGTTGTGTTTCAGTTGTAGTGTTTCAGTTGCAGTTTAGTTGTTGTGTATTAGTTGTTGTGTTTCACTTGTAGTTTAGTTGTTGTGTTTCAGTTGTGTTTCAGTTGTAGTTTAGTTGTTGTGTATTAGTTGTTGTGTTTCAGTTGTAGTTTAGTTGTTGTGTTTTAGTTGCTGTTTCAGTTGTGTTTCAGTTGTAGTTTAGTTGTTGTGTTTTAGTTGTTGTATATTAGTTGTTGTGTTTCAGTTGTAGTTTAGTTGTTGTGTATAAGTTGTTGTGTTTCGGTTGTAGTTTAGTTGTTGTGTTTCAGTTGTATTTTAGTTGTTGTGTTTCAGTTGTGTTTTAGTTGTTGTGTAGTAGTTGTTCTGATTATGTTGTTGTATTTTAGTTGTTGTGTATTGTACTTGTTGTGTAGTAGTTGTTGTGTTTCAGTTGTTGTTGTGTAGTAGTAGTTGTGTAGTTGTTGTGTAGTAGTAGTGTATTAGTAGTTGTGTAGTTGTAGTTGTGCAGTACTAGTTGTGTAGTTGTTGTGTAGTTGTTGTGTAGTAGTTTTTGTGTAGTAGTAGTCGTGTAGTTGTAGTGTAGTAGTAGTTGTGTAATAGTTGTAGTGTAGTAGTACGTGTGTAGTAGTTGTTGTTGTGTAGTAGTTGTGTAGTTGTTGTGTAGAAGTTGTTGTGCAGTAGTTGTTGTGTAGTTGTTGTGTAGTAGTAGCTGTGTAGTTGTTGTGTTTTAGTTGCTGTTTCAGTTGTTGTGTTTCAGTTGTAGTTTAGTTGTTGTGTATAAGTTGTTGTGTTTCAGTTGTAGTTTAGTTGTTGTGTTTCAGTTGTATTTTAGTCGTTGTGTTTCAGTTGTATTTTAGTCGTTGTGTTTCAGTTGTGTTTTAGTTGTTGTGTATTAGTTGTTGTGTTTCAGTTGCTGTGTATTAGCTGTTAGTTTAGTTGTTGTGTAGTAGTTGTTCTGATTATGTTGTTGTATTTTAGTTGTTGTATTTTAGTTGTTGTGTATTGTACTTGTGTAGTAGTTGTTGTATTTCAGTAGTTGTTGTGTAGTAGTTCTGTAGTTGTTGTTGTGTAGTAGTTGTGTACTAGTAGTGTATTAGTTGTTGTGTAGTTGTTGTGTAGTAGTAGTTGTGTAGTTGTTGTGTAGTAGTTGTGTAGTAGTTGTTGTGTAGTAGTTGTAGTAGTTGTTGTGTAGTAGTTGTGTAGTAGTTGTTGTCTAGTAGTAGTTGCTGTGTAGTTGTAGTTGTGTAGTAGTTGTGTAGTAGTAGTTGTGTAGTAGTAGTGTAGTAGTTGTTGTGTAGTTGTGTAGTAGTTGTTGTGTAGTAGTAGTTGTGTAGTTGTTGTGTAGTTGTTGTGTAGTAGTTGTTGTGTAGTTGTTGTGTAGTAGTTGTGTAGTTGTTGTGTAGTAGTTGTGTAATTGTTGTGTAGTAGTAGATGTGTAGTAGTTGTGTAGTAGTTGTGTTGTTGTTGTTGTGTTGTTGTGTAGTTAAGGTTGTGTAGTTGTTGTGTAGTAGTTGTTGTGTTGTTGTGTAGTAATAGTTGTGTAGTAGTTGTTGTGTAGTGGTAGTTGTGTAGTAGTTGTGTAGTAATAGTTGTGTAGTAATAGTTGTGTAGTAGTAGTTGTGTAGTAATAGTTGTGTAGTCGTTGTTGTGTTGTTGTGTAGTAATAGTTGTGTAGTAGTTGTGTAGTAGTTGTTGTGTAGTAATAGTTGTGTAGTTGTTGTGTAGTAGTAGTTGTGTAATAGTTGTGTAGTAGTTGTGTAGTAATAGTTGTGTAGTAGTTGTTGTGTTGTTGTGTAGTAATAGTTGTGTAGTAGTTGTGTAGTAGTTGTGTAGTAGTTGTTGTATTGTTGTATAGTAATAGTTGTGTAGTAGTTGTGTAGTAGTTGTTGTGTAGTAGTAGTTGTTGTGTAGTAGTAGTTGTTGTGTAGTAGTAGTTGTGTAGTAGTTGTTGTGTAATTGTTGTGTAGTAGTAGTTGTGTAGTAGTTGTTGTGTAGTAGTAGTTGTTGTGTAGTAGTAGTTGTGTAGTAGTTGTTGTGTAGTTGTTGTGTAGTAGTAGTTGTTGTGTAGTAGTAGTTGTGTAGTAGTTGTTGTGTAGTAGTTGTTGTGTAATTGTTGTGTAGTAGTAGTTGTTGTGTAGTAGTAGTTGTGTAGTAGTTGTTGTGTAGTTGTTGTGTAGTAGTAGTTGTTGTGTAGTAGTAGTTGTGTAGTAGTTGTTGTGTAGTAGTTGTTGTGTAGTAGTTGTGTAGTAGTAGTTGTTGTGTAGTAGTAGTTGTGTAGTAGTTGTTGTGTAGTAGTAGTTGTTGTGTAGTAGTAGTTGTGTAGTAGTTGTTGTGTAGTAGTAGTTGTTGTGTAGTAGTAGTTGTGTAGTAGTTGTTGTGTAATTGTTGTGTAGTAGTAGTTGTTGTGTAGTAGTAGTTGTGTAGTAGTTGTTGTGTAATTGTTGTGTAGTAGTAGTTGTTGTGTAGTAGTAGTTGTGTAGTAGTTGTTGTGTAATTGTTGTGTAGTAGTAGTTGTTGTGTAGTAGTAGTTGTGTAGTAGTTGTTGTGTAATTGTTGTGTAGTAGTAGTTGTTGTGTAGTAGTAGTTGTGTAGTAGTTGTTGTGTAGTAGTAGTTGTTGTGTAGTAGTAGTTGTGTAGTAGTTGTTGTGTAATTGTTGTGTAGTAGTAGTTGTTGTGTAGTAGTAGTTGTGTAGTAGTTGTTGTGTAATTGTTGTTGTGTAGTAGTTGTGTAGTAGTAGTTGTTGTGTAGTAGTAGTTGTGTAGTAGTTGTTGTGTAATTGTTGTGTAGTAGTAGTTGTTGTGTAGTAGTAGTTGTGTAGTAGTTGTTGTGTAATTGTTGTGTAGTAGTAGTTGTTGTGTAGTAGTAGTTGTGTAGTAGTTGTTGTGTAGTAGTAGTTGTTGTGTAGTAGTAGTCGTGTAGTAGTTGTTGTGTAATTGTTGTGTAGTAGTAGTTGTTGTGTAGTAGTAGTTGTGTAGTAGTTGTTGTGTAGTAGTAGTTGTTGTGTAGTAGTAGTTGTGTAGTAGTTGTTGTGTAGTAGTTGTTGTGTAGTAGTAGTTGTGTAGTAGTTGTTGTGTAGTAGTTGTTGTGTAGTAGTTGTTGTGTAGTAGTAGTTGTTGTGTAGTAGTAGTTGTGTAGTAGTTGTTGTGTAATTGTTGTGTAGTAGTAGTTGTTGTGTAGTAGTAGTTGTGTAGTAGTTGTTGTGTAGTAGTTGTTGTGTAGTAGTTGTTGTGTAGTAGTAGTTGTTGTGTAGTAGTAGTTGTGTAGTAGTTGTTGTGTAATTGTTGTGTAGTAGTAGTTGTTGTGTAGTAGTAGTTGTGTAGTAGTTGTTGTGTAGTAGTTGTTGTGTAGTAGTTGTTGTGTAGTAGTAGTTGTGTAGTAGTAGTTGTTGTGTAGTAGTAGTTGTGTAGTAGTTGTTGTGTAATTGTTGTGTAGTAGTTGTTGTGTAGTTGTTGTGTAGTAGTAGTTGTTGTGTAGTAGTAGTTGTGTAGTAGTTGTTGTGTAATTGTTGTGTAGTAGTAGTTATTGTGTAGTAGTTGTTGTGTAGTAGTTGTTGTGTAGTAGTAGTTGTTGTGTAGTAGTTGTTGTGTAATTGTTGTGTAGTAGTAGTTGTTGTGTAGTAGTAGTTGTGTAGTACCACACAGTGACGCCAGGTGACCACCTACGTCACTGCCCCGCCGTCTCAGCCCTGCCCATCTACGTCAGAATCCGCCCGCGCGCATGCGCAGGTGCTCCACAGTGTACGGTACCGCACACCGGACTCACAACAACCGACGGGCGTTTGATCGGTGCGTGTCCGCCTGCAGGAGGCCAGGGCTGGGGCTGGTGACTGAAGCAGTCCGGGGCACAGAGCCGGAGGTGCGGACCCGCAGCGGGAGGGTCGGGGTGAAAGTAACGGAGCCGGCCCGCCGGAGAGTCGGTGTGTTGTTAGCTGTGAGCGGAGCAGAAGCACCGAGCAGCCGCTGATCCACACCGTTAACCTGAGGAACCGTCACAGTCCGCACACACACACAGGCTGCCGGTACCAGCAGCTGCTCACCTGTCACCTGTCACCTGTCACCTGTCACCTCATGAAACAGCTGATGGATCCATCCGGGCTGCTAACGTTAGCACACAGGCTACATGCTAACAGGCTAACCTACCAGCCAGCTCAGCAGCGTTAGCTCACGGTGTGTCACGCTGTCCCGGTGCTGCTGTCCCGGTGCTGCTGTCCCGGTGCTGCTGTCCGGTTAACGGGCACCATGCCATCATCTCGGTAAACACAGCTACACCCACCAGTGCGGAGCTCACCGTGACCTGTGGAACATCTGGCCGCAGCTCGCTCTCGCAGAGCGGCCGAGGATGGTCGCAGTGACAGCATCTGTCCTGGAGGATCGGCCCGCTGGATGTTCCGAGGCTCACGGCTTCACCCTCCCTGCCCCCGCTGGATGTTCCGAGGCTCACGGCTTCACCCTCCCTGCCCCCGCTGGATGTTCTGAGGCTCACGGCTCCACCCTCCCTGCCGGACTCCGGCTCCGGCGCTCCGCGTTCATGTAAACCGGCGAACCTGCTCAGACAGCAGCCATGCAGGCGGCCCAGCTGCAGTACGACTTCTTCAACGAGGAGAACGCTCCGAAATGGAGAGGCCTGCTGGTGCCTTCACTGGAAAAGGTACACACACATGTAAATGTGCACACACACACGTGTATACACACATATATTTAAATGATATTTATAAATATAAATGTTTGTATACATTTATATGTGAGAGTGAGAGACCACCCTTTGCCTTCAAACAGGTACACCTGAACAGAGTCAGGGGTTTTGTAGGATTGTAGTCAGTCAGGTGATCAACCAGTTATGCCTACAGGTGTTAATGATCATCAGTTTCATGTGAAGGGTGAAACAGAGACGGATTCTGGGGACGAGGAACTGTCAGACTCTGCTGCCAAGGTGAGGCTGTGGTGACAGTTTGATGTCACAGGTATCATAGCAAGACTGAGCACAGCAACAAGACACAAGGTAGTTCTGCTGCATCAGCAAGGTCTCCAGACAAAGATTTCAAAGCAGACTGCGGTTTCAAGGTGTTCGAGCTCTTTTGAAGAAGCACAAAGAAACAGGCAGCATTCAGGATCATAGTGGTTCCTTCAAAATCTGAAGACGTCCAGCAGTGCCATCAGCTCAGAACTGACAGAAACCAGTGAAACCACGTACACCCATCTACTGTCCAGAGAAGTCTGGCCAGAAGTGGTCTTCGTGGAAGAGGTTCAGCCAAAATGCCTCACATGGAAACAAGGACAAGAGACTGAACAGAAACTGGGTTGCAGAAAATGGCAGCAGGTGCTCTGAATGGATGAGTCAAAATTTTAAATATTTGGCTGTAGCAGAAGACGTTTGTTCGCTGAAGGGCTGCAGAGCGCTACAACAATGAGTGTCTGCAGGCAACAGTGAAGCATGGTGGAGGTTCCTGCAAGTTTAGGACTGCATTTCTGCAAATAGAGTTGTAGATTTGGTCAGGATTAATGTCCTCAATGCTGAGAAATACGGTCAGATATATATCCATCATGTAGTACCATCAGGGAGGCGTTTGATTGTCCCCAAATTTATTCTGCAGCAGGACAACGACCCCAAACATTGAGCCAGTATCATTAAGAAAGATCTTCAGTGTGAAGAAGAAGTCCTGACCCCTGATCTCAACATCATGGAGTCTGTCTGGGATTACACGAAGAGACAGAAGGATCTGAGGAAGGCTACATCCACAGAAGATCTGTGGGTAGTTCAACATGTTTGGAACAACCTGCCAGCCGTGCAAGTGTACCGAGAAGAACTGATGCTGTGTGAAGGCAACACAGACCAAACGTTAGATTGTGTTAACTGATAAAAATAAACAATTATTAATATTTTGGAAAGCATTCTTAGTTTATATTGAACTAACGTTGATGTGTCGTTCTGTGTGTTGCAGGTACTGAATCAGGTGCATCCTAACCTGGTGTCCCAGCAGGAGGCGCTGCAGTACATCGAGGAGCTGATCCTGCTGCTGCTCAGCATGCTGTGTCAGGCTCAACCCCGCACCGTGCAGGACGTCGAGGTGACACATTCAGACATACATTTACCTGTGTGATGTCAGAGTCCAGACAGCAGTCGATTGGCTTCAATAGAAACATTACTTTTGTTAGTTTGTGTCTGATTGGACAGTCAATGACCAATCAGAGCAGAGCACAGGTGTGACCTGCAGTGTTATCAACAACACATCCAATCAGAAACATCTCTGCCTGAAGTTCGGTCCACACAGGTCCAGATGTTTAGACCAGATGTTTAGTCCAGATGTTTGGTCCACGCAGGTCCAGATGTTTGGTCCACGCAGGTCCAGATGTTTAGTCCACGCAGGTCTAGATGTTTAGTCCACACAGGTCCAGATGTTTAGACCAGATGTTTAGTCCAGATGTTTGGTCCACACAGGTCCAGATGTGTAGATCAGATGTTTAGTCCAGATGTTTGGTCCATGCAGGTCCAGATGTTTATTCCACACAGGTCCAGATGTTTAGTCCACACAGGTCCAGATGTTTAGTCAACACAGGTCTAGATGTTTAGTCCACACAGGTCCAGATGTTTAGACCAGATGTTTAGACCAGATGTTTGGTCCACACAGGTCTAGATGTTTAGTCCACACAGGTCCAGATGTTTAGACCAGATGTTTAGTCCAGATGTTTGGTCCACACAGGTCCAGATGTTTGGTCCACACAGATCCAGATGTTTAGTCCAGATGTTTGGTCCACACAGGTCCAGATATTTGGTCCACACAGATCCAGATGTTTGGTCCACGCAGGTCTAGATGTTTGGTCCACACAGGTCCAGATGTTTAGACCAGATGTTTAGTCCAGATGTTTAGTTCACACAAATGCAGATGTTTAGACCAGATGTTTAGTCCAGATGTTTGGTCCACACAGGTCCAGATGTTTGGTCCACACAGATCCAGATGTTTAGACCAGATGTTTAGTCCAGATGTTTGGTCCACATGAGTCCAGATGTTTAGTCCAGATGTTTGGTCCACACAAGTCCAGATGTTTAGTCCAGATGTTTGGTCCACACGAGTCCAGATGTTAAGTCTGGGTCCCATCCTCACCCGTCCTCTCCCTTTCAGGAGCGAGTCCAGAAGAGTTTTCCTCACCCGATTGATAAATGGGCGATCGCTGACGCTCAGGCCGCCATCGAGAAGAGGAAGAGGAGGAACCCGCTGGCTCTACCTGTCGACAAAATCCACCCACTGCTCAAGGTACACCTACCCAGCCCTCTCTTTCCTGTCACTGTCTGCATCATCGTCACTCACTGTGTTTCCCATGATGCTTTGTGTTGTCAGGAAGTGTTGGGTTATAAGATCGACCACCAGGTGTCAGTCTACATGGTGGCTGTGTTGGAGTACATCTCTGCTGACATCCTCAAACTGGCAGGAAACTATGTCAGGAACATCCGACACTACGAGATCTCTCAGCAGGACATCACTGTGGCCATGTGTGCTGACAAGGTACTAACACGCTAACATACACCCTAACACACACAAACACACACTAACACTATCAGTGGCCACTCATAGTCGAGTGTGACTGTCCTCCTTCATGGTCCTTGTGGGTCTTCAGGTGGCCGTAGAGGCCGATCCTGGACCTGATTATTCTTGTGCAGTGTGGGCAGGTGAGAGTGTTGGTGGGTTTGAGTTGGGCCTGTTTGGTGGATGCTCTCTCCTTTCTGAGCCTGTGCTTGTGTTCTACAGTGTGGTCGAGGTCATCATTATACAGTGCAGCACCTTCATGGACAAGATTTCTCCATGTTGCCATACTTTTTTCCATGTCCTCCCAAGTCTTCAGGTCTATGTGGAACCTTTTGATGTTTAAATGTTATCCTTACACCTCTTTTTTTGCCCTCCTTGGGAATGTTTTACTTTAACAAGCTGGGACTAGAGGACTTCTGTGTTGAGTGATGGTGGCAGTGATGGTGGTGATGACAGCCTTCTCCAGGACGCTGGTGTTGGTGCGTTGATCCTCGCAACTGATCCTGAGGATCTTCTCATGCCTACTGTATGTGGTCCAGGCCTCTGATGCATACAGCAGAGTAGGTAGCATTACAGCTCTGTAGACCAGGATTTTGGTCGTCAAAGACTCTTTTCCTTGGATAAAGAACTACTGGCACAGTTGAGGTGGTGGCGTATTTCATTGTCAGTGTTGGCCTATGATGATAGGAGGCTGCCCAGTTATTGTAAGTGATCCCCATTTTCCAGCCTCGTGTTGTCAGTGGAGATGTTTGGGACAGGACAGGAATACTGTTTGGTGGTGACTGATGGAGGATTTGAGTCTTCTTTATGTTGATGGCTAGACCAAGCTGTTTGTCTGCTTTCAGGAAGCCAACCAGAGTGCACTGTAGTTCCTCTTCAGAGAGGCCTACAAGGGCCTTGTTATCCTCATACTGCAGCTCCATGATGGATATGGTGGTGATTCGTTCCCATATTTTGAGAAGCAGGGCATGGATGTCTTTAAGGAGATTGGGTCCACCTTCCTTCGGGACCTCTGATGGGATGCCATCAGGACTAGCAGCCTTGTTGTTCTTCATCTTCTTAATAGCGTCCTGCACCTCTTCCAGGTTGGGTGGTTCCCCAGTGTTCTCAATTATAGGCTGTTGAGAGAATTTATCAAGGGCCTCCATCTCAGGAGTGGTGTCATAATGCTCTTCCCACTTGTTTGTTGTTGCTTCTTTATCTTTCAGCAGGGTGAGCTCATCTTTAGAGTGAAGGGGGTTAGGCAATGGTAGCTGGGCCCATATACTACTCTTGTGGAATCGAAGAATCCTCTGGTATCTCCAGAGTCAGCAAGCTGTTGGATCTCCAGAGCCTTCTTTGTCCACCACTGGTTCTTCAGTTTCCTAACGATCACTTACCCTTGCAGTTGATGTTATTTTGCCAGGTGATAAAAGTTTCTCACTTGATGTCCAGGAGCTGTTGGATTTCGGTGTCATTTTCATCGTACCAGTCTTGATGTTTCCACTTTTTGTGACCAAGGATGCTTTTGCTGCAGTTCATGATGGTAGAAGAAAGCCTGCCCCAGTGTTTTTCAGCATCATATGGACACTGCTTGGGCAGGTCTGTACTGAGAGCTGCCTGGAGCTGTTCTTGGTAGGTGGAGTCACCCAGCCGCTTGATGTTGAGCTTTGGTCGGCTCTGTCTTTTCTGCATCCTTCTTTTCGGCATCAGGTGGATAGACATGATGGAGCGAATGAGGCGGTGGTCAGTCCAGCAGTCATCTGCATTAGTCATTGCTCTGGTGTTAAGCACATCATGGTGGACAATGGCATAGTCAATGATGTGCCAGAGTTTAGAGCAAGGAGGCATCCAGTCCGTCGCTACCATAATGCATGTTACACGCTGCGCATAAGGCACCATATGCTGGAGGGGTATCAACATGGCCCGATTATCATCATGTTATAAGAGTAGCGTAATTCCCTTTGGGAATACAGCGAGTGGTGAAGACAAGTGAGCAGGTGAATGTGTGCTGATGGAGGGGCTGCAGGTTAGCGGGAGGACTAAATGTACAGAGTATACATGTGTGTGTGATCAAATAAAGACCACAGTATCTCAAAAGCCAACGCCGGAGCTCGAATCCTTGATGTTAATGTGCATCATTAGTCTACTATAAGCAACATTTTCTCAGAATAATAAAACACATTGTGGTTTGGTGCCCCCCCCCCCATCACACAGTGGTTTGTTCATTAGGCTATCACCACAAAGCAGTTACACATAGGGCACCAAATTTGCTAGCAGCAGCCCTGGATGCATCCTTGATGTTTTGAATGATGGGAATGTGTTCTGTTGGTTGAACGTGGTTGTGCTGTGTAGTGTGCCACTGGAGTTTGTGTTTCCAGCCCCTTCTTTCCCCAGCGTGCCTCTCCATAGATAGTGGTTTCGTCCCTCCCCAATCCCAATTAGGATTATCTTGTCCTTCTCGGGGACTTTCAATGGAGTCTTGGCGTGTTGGGACATAAGCACTAATAACTGTGGCCATTAGACTGCTTGTCTCATGCCCACAGGGAGTTCATAGAGGTGGTTGATGAGGCCCACACCATGGATACGTGGCTCATTTGCAGGCTTTGCTTTCCAGAAGAAAGCGTATCCACCTTTCTTCTCCTTCAGCTGGCCATCACCAGACGGTCAGATTTCAGAGAGCACTGCAGTGTTGATCTGGAATCTCTTTAGCTCTCTTGACATGATGGTCGATCATTGACTTTGTTGTCCATGAGGGTCTACACACTATAACTGTTTCCAGCTGATCGTGTACAACCTGATGATAATTAACATGTTTTAAGTGTGTCTGTCTCACCTGTCTGTCTGTCTCACCTCTCAGGTTCTGATGGACATGTTCCACCAGGACGAAGAGGACATCAGCGGCTTCCCTCTGATGGACGAGGAGCCGTCAGCCAATGAGGAGCAGAGTTACTATGAGCTGGTGAGGAGCTTCATGTCTGACGGCCGTCAGTACCTGAGGCAGCTCAACCTGCTGATCAAGGTGTTCAGAGAGCCCTTCACCTCCAGCCCCATGCTGTTCTCCCAGCACGTATGTACTCACCTGTCTATCAGTTCACCTGTCTGTGTGTTCAGCCTACTGACCGTATGTCTGTCTGTCTCTACCTGTCTGTCAGGACGTGGACAGTATCTTCAGTCGGATTGTTGATATCCATGAGGTGACGGTGAAGCTGTTGGGTCTGATCGAGGACACAGTGGAGATGACCGATGAAGGAAGTCCTCATCCTCTAGTGGGAAGCTGCTTCGAGGACCTGGCTGAGGTCTGTACCTGTCTGTACCTGTCTGTGACTCTGTACCTGTCTGTGACTCTGTACCTGTCTGTGGCCCTGTACCTGTCTGTGACTCTGTACCTGTCTGTGACTCTGTACCTGTCTGTGACCCTGTACCTGTCTGTACCCGTCTGTGACCCTGTACCTGTCTGTACCTCTCTGTACCTCTCTGTACCTGTCTGTGACTCTGTACCTGTCTGTACCTGTCTGTGACTCTGTACCTGTCTATGACTCTGTACCTGTCTGTACCTGTCTGTGACTCTGTACCTGTCTGTGACTCTGTACCTGTCTGTGACTCTGTACATGTACCTGTCTGTACCTGTCTGTGACTCTGTACCTGTCTATACCTGTCTGTGGTTCAGGAGCTGGCCTTTGACCCCTATGAGACGTACGCTCAGGACATCCTGCGCTCTGGTTTCCATGAACACTTCCTGAGTCAGGTATCCAAACCAGGAGCCGCCTTCCACCTCCAGGTAAGCCCCGCCCCTCCTGAGCTCTGACATCACAGACCTTCAGGCTCCACCTCCAACAGGCAGGTTCACTGTTACCATGCTAACTGCTGCTGAGGCTCATGGGTGTTGTAGTATATAAAGAGGATGATGAAAAAACAGGAAGTAAAGGTGCTGTCTCTCTCTCTCTATCTGTCTGTCTGTCTGTCTGTCCCTGTCTGTGTCTGTCTCTCTGTCTATCCCTCTCTGTGTCTCTCACTCTCTCTCTCTCTGTCTCTCTCTATGTGTCTACCTGTCTCTCTCTCTGTCTGTCTTCAGTCCATCTGTGAAGGTTTCAAAGAGGCTGTTCAGTACGTTCTGCCCAGACTGCTGCTCACTCCTGTTTACCACTGTCTGCACCTGTTCGAGATACTCAAGGTGAGTGCAACATACCAAACCTGTACTGCACCTGCACAACACCTGTACTACACATGTGGGGCTACACCTGTACTACCAACCAGTTAGTCCTTTAAATGTCCAGTGTAGCCCCTCCCACAACCAGAATTTAGCCCAGCTGATTGGCTGGTGCTGGCCCTGTCACTTTGACTGACAGGTCTTTGAATATAGCTTCTTTAGACCAGCATAGATCCAGACTGGTATCAGCTGCTGGTTCCCACTCAGACCACAATAGACCCAGTCCTGGTCCTGGTCTGGGACTCTGAGCTGTGGCCGGGTGGATTTAAATCTCTGAAATACCTCCAGTCATGATCTGCAGATTACTGCAGGGCTGAAGGGGGTCACACGGGGAGGTTTATCCTTATCTGGTTCGGATCTGTGACTCTGAACGAACAGGACAGACCAACTGAAACCACATTTTACTGAGCCTGCTCACGTTTTGCTGCTGCTGGTTCTGGTTCCGATTTAGACCTTGTCCACTTCCTGTAGCCTCTGTAGACAAGATCTTCTAGGCTAAGTCTTCTCACTTCTGTCCTGACAGTTAAAAAGTTCAGCTGCTGGTTCTGGTACTGGGCATTTAATATCAGTTTAGCTGATCTCTGTTTAGTGTTTGGTGCTTTACCTGCCCTGATGACGATGTCCTCTCAGGTGTGTTTGTTTTGTTGTCTCCGTAGCAACTGGAGGAGAAGAGTGAGGATGAGGAGGATAAAGAGTGTCTGAAGCAGGCCATCACTGCTCTGCTCAACCTGCAGAGCAGCATGGAGAGGATCTGCTCCAGGAGCCTGGCTAAGAGGAGGCTCAGGTATGTCACACCCACCACCACACTAACCACCTGTAACCACCTGTACACACACCTGTAGACACACCTGTAACCACCTGTTTACCTACCTGTAGACAGACCTATAACCACCTGTACAGAAACCTGTAACTACCACTACACACAGCTGTAACCACCTGTACACACAGCTGTAACTACCGGTAACCACCTGTACACACACCTGTAACCACCTGTACACACACTTGTAACCACCTGTACAGACACTTGTAACCACCTGTACACACACCTGTAACCACCTGTACACATACCTGTAACCACCTGTACACACACTTGTAACCACCTGTACAGACACTTGTAACCACCTGTACACATACCTGTAACCATCTGTACACATACCTGTAACCATCTGTACACATACCTGTAACCACCTGTACACACACCTGTAACCACCTGTACACACACCTGTAACCACCTGTACACACACCTGTAACCACCTGTACACACATCTACACAGGCAAAGCCTGTAGGCTAGCTGTTTTCATCTGATTCAAGTCTTTATGCTAAGCCAGGCTAACGTTTGTGCTTGTTCAAGGACCCGTTGTGGTCTTTAAGGAGCTTCAGTCGTCACTGAGGAACGCCGACCTCTGTGAGGTCATGTGACTGAGAAATGTAGAGAAACACACACACACGCACACTAAACACACATACTGTACACACACACTGTGTTGGTCTCCTCCCATCCTCCTCCCGTTTCCCTCTAGACATAAATAGACCAGAACAGGAGGAGGAGGGGTCGGAGGTCGTATAGGAGGCGTGTGTGTGTGTGTGTGTGTGTGTGTGTGTGTGTGTGTGTGTGTGTGTGTGTGTGTGTGTGTGTGTGTTCCTGTGAGTGGTGGTGTTGGAGGGAAGTGTCGTCAGGATCTGGGCGGTGCTGTTCTGCTGCTTATTGTTCTCTGTTTGTTAGAAAGAAAAGAACACAGAGGAAAGTTTCTGCTGCTGCTTTAATAAGTTAAATGTTTGAATGATCACCTAAAAAAGAAGAAGAAGAAGAAGAAGAAGAAGAAGAAGGGGATAGACGGTTGGCAGGTGGATATGAGGACGTAGGTGACTCCAGTTTCTTCTTTGTGTTGGAGGCTGTCTTTTTGGTAATATATAGATGCAAGATGATGGAGGATACAAAGGTATTTGGAGCTTGATAGAGGGTATGGAGATAATTGGAGTTGATTTGAAGTAGTTGGAGTCAGTTGAAGGTTGTTGGAGGCAGTAGGAGCCTGATTGAGGTAGTTGGAGCATGTTCAAGGCTGTTGGAGGTTGTTGTAGGTTGTAGGTTTTTGGATCTAGTTGGAGGTCGTTGGATACTGTTGGAGGCTGATGGATGTTGTTTGAGACAGTTGGAGGTTTTTGGAGATAGTTGGATATATTTGGGGTCTGTTGAAGGTTGTTGGAGGTAGTCAGGGGCTGTTGGAGATTGTTGCAGGTTGGAGGCTGTTGGATGCAGTTAGAGGTGGTTGGAGTTGTTGGATGTAGTTGCAGGGTGTTGAACGTAGTTGGAGGATGTTATTGGAGATAGTTGGAGGTTGTTTGGAGGTAGTTGGAGCTGGTGGGAGAGTCTTGGAGATCATTGGCACGTGTTAGAGGCAGTTGGAGGCTCAGTGTATTTGGAGGCTGTTTGAGGTAGTTGGAACGTGTTCTAGGTTGAAGTCTGTTGGTTGTAGTTGGAGGCTGTTGGATAAAGTTGGAGGTTGTTAGAGATATTTGGAGGTTGCTGGATGTAGTTGGAGGGAGTTGGAGCTGGTGTGAGGTTGTTGGAAGTATTTAGAGGCAATTGTAGTCTTTTTGATGCACTTGGAGGCTGTTGGAGATACTTGGAGGCTGTTGGAGATAATTGGAGGCTGTTGGATGTAGTTGGAGCATGTTAGAGGTAGTTGGAGCTGGTGGGAAGTAGTTGGAGCTGTTGGGTGTAGTTGAAGGCTGTTGGAGCATGTTGCAGGTTGGAAGCTGTCGGATGTAGATGGAGGCTGTTGAAGGTAACTGGAGCATGTTGGAGGCTGTCGCAGGTAGTTTGAACCTGTTGGAGGTAGTTGGAGGCTGTTGGAAATAGTTGGAGGCTGTTGGATGTCATTGAAGGCTGTTGGAGGTAGTCACAGGTAGTTGGAGGCTGTTGGAGGTTGGATGATGTTGGGGACTGTTGGAGATAATTGGAGGTAGTTGGAGGTAGCTGTAGCCTGTTAGAGGTAGTTGGGGCCTGTTGGAGGTAGATGGGGAATGTTGGAGATAATAATAGCGTGTTGTAGCCTGTTAAAGGTGGAGGCCACTGGAACCTGTCTGAGGTAGTTGGAGGCAATTGAAACCTGTTGGGGGTAGTTTGAGGCTGTTGGAGCCTGTTGGGGATAGGTGAAGCTTGTTGGAGGTTGTTGCAGCTTGGAGGCTGTTGGAGATAGTTTGAGGCTGTTGGATGTACTTGGAGGCGGTTGGAGGTTGTTAGAGGCTGTCATAGGTAGTTGGAGGTTGTTAAGGCTAGTGGAGGCAGTAGGAGATAAGTAGAGGTAGTTTGGGCCTATTGGAGGTAGATGGAGCATGCTGGAGGTTGATGGAGGCTATTAGAGACAGTCAGAGCTTATTGTTGGGGATAATTTTAACGTGTTGGAGCCTGTTGAAGGTGGAGGCAATTGGAACCTGTTGGAGGCAGTTGGAGGCTGTTGGATGCAGTTGGAGGCAGTTGAAGGCTGTTGGAAGTAGTTGGAAGCAGTTGAAGGCTGGGATGTTGGAGGTAGTTGGAGGCAGTTGAAGGCTGTTGGAAGTAGTTGGAGGCAGTTGAAGGCTGTTGGAGGTAGTTGGAGGCAGTTGGAGGTAGCTGGAGGCAGTTGAAGGCTGTTGGAAGTAGTTGGAGGCAGTTGAATGCTGGGCTGTTGGAGGTAGTTGGAGGCAGTTGATAGTAGTTGGAGGCAGTTGAAGGCTGTTGGAAGTAGTTGGAGGCAGTTGAATGCTGTTGGAGGTAGTTGGAGGCAGTTGAAGGCTGTTGGAAGTAGTTGGAGGCAGTTGAAGGCTGTTGGAAGTAGTTGGAGGCAGTTGAATGCTGTTGGAGGTAGTTGGAGGCAGTTGAAGGCTGGGCTGTTGGAGGTAGTTGGATGTAGTTGGAGGCAGTTGAAGGCTGTTGGAAGTAGTTGGAGGCAGTTGGATGCTGTTGGAGGTAGTTGGAGGCAGTTGAAGGCTGTTGGAGGTAGTTGGAGGCAGTTGAAGGCTGTTGGAGGTAGTTGGAGGCAGTTGTTGTGAAACAGTGTTGCATTCCTCAGGGGTTTATGTTTAAAGTGATTAGTTAGGAGCTGTTGCCTTCAGGGACACTCCGTCAGACTCTCTGCTGCTAATAGTGTTTATGGCTGAAAAGCTCACGTTAGCATGCTAACATGCTAAGCTAAGATGGTGAACATGTTAGCACATTGTCTCTCAAAGCTGCTAGCATGGCGGTGTTTAGCTCAGTCAGTAGAGCAGCCGCCCTATGTGCAAAGGCTCAGTCCTTGCCGCAGTGGCCCAGGGTTCGAATCCAACCTGTGGCTCTTTCCCGCAGATCATTCCCCATCTCTCTCTCCCCACATTCCTGTCACTCTTCAGCTGTTTTCATCAGAAATAAAAGCTTGAAAAGGCTTTTTAAAGGCTAATTTAAATTAGTCAGTCTGACCGTGTGGCGTTCATGTGCAGTCTGGACAGATAAAGATCAGGACACTCAGCAGCAGGAAGCTGGGCGATGATGTCACAGTGATGATGATGTCGATGTCTTTGTGAAACAGTGCAGTTGTTTGTCCAAGCTGAGATCTGAGGCCTTCCTGCTGTCATCTCACTGCCTGTTGGAGCACGCTGGCCGTCACGGTGGCTTCGCTGGTTTGTACAGACCCTGACCACGTTGTCCAATCAGAACTGACTCTTCGGTCTCCTGATAAACGTAGAAAACCAACCCAATGATGAATTGAAGGAAATTATAAACAGCAAACAAGAAGTAGTTTCTACTTCTGGTTTTTGTTTTCTTTAGTAACTGTATTCTCAATGAACTAACTCTGTAGTTTGATTGACAGACCTGATACTTCCTGATCGATGATGTCACTGTGTCGTCGTTGTATGATGTCAAACATAAGTCCGCTCGTGTGTTTAAAACAGCTCCTTCACGGTGTGTTCCCACCAAATGCCGACTCGAGTTTCCTGTCAGTGATGCAGTGACCTCCACCCATGCACACCGTCAGTTGACCTCAGCATTCGTGTTACGATGACGCTGAGAAAACTCAACACGCTAACAAGTCTTCAGATGTTTGTTTTCTGAATGGAGTTTGTTGGAGCAGTGCTACATTCTAACTGAGCTCGCTCTGCTGTCCACAGACGGCTGGTGGAGGTCAGGTCACAGGCTGGTGGAGATGTCTCTGGATCAGACCAGAATCCGGGTGGACTCTGGGTCTCTCCTCCAGAGCTCCCGACACTCAGCAGCTGTCTGTGGGTGAGCAGCAGCTCCGCCCTCCACTCCACCCAGTCCTCCAACAAAACACTTGAGACAACATAAGTGCGACACCTTCATTCAAAGTTCCATATTTTCAAACTCAGCGACGCAACATTTGTGTTTTCATGTTGCCATCGGACGTGAATTCAAGTGTCTTCACATTGACTTTGACATTTGATTGGTCAGCCTGACGTCTGAATGCTCCTTTAAATACCATAGCACAGAGGTTAACATGCTGACAAATGTGGAACATGAACAGACACGATGGCCTGACAGAGTCTGGACCTGGACCTGGTCTGTTTTAATTTTTGCTAAATAAAATAAATTGAAAATTGTTGACGTCATTTAAATCTTGTATTTACCATCTGTTGATTCTGTACTCCAGTGCCGAAATGTTTCAATAACATTGTACAAACATCATCTGATCGTAGTTTTTTAACTGTAAATATTTAAAGATGAGTTTTTATAGGATGATTGAGTGTTAAACTAACACCTCCAGATCAATTAGCAGTCAAGGGTCTGCTCTGCTCATTTGCTCTGCTCTTTTCTTCTGTGGTGTGCAGCGAGTCGGCGTGTCGTTTCTACAGCCATCAGATGAAGGGGAAGCACCTGGCCATCAAGAAGATGAACGAGATCCAGAAGAACATCGATGGCTGGGAGGGGAAGGACATTGGCCAGTGCTGCAACGAGTTCATCATGGAGGGCACGCTAACCCGCGTGGGCGCCAAACACGAGCGCCACATCTTCCTGTTTGACGGCCTGATGATCTGCTGCAAGTCAAACCACGGACCGCCACGGCTGCCCGGTGCCGGCTCCACTGCAGAGTACCGGCTGAAAGAAAAGTTCTTCATGCGCAAAGTCCAGATCAACGACAAGGATGACAAGGAGGGCGAGTACCGGCACGCCTTCGAAATCATCCTGAAGGATGGGAACAGCGTGGTGTTTGCAGCCAAGTCTGCTGAGGAGAAGAATGGCTGGATGGCGGCGCTGATCTCGCTGCAGTACCGCAGCACGCTGGAGCGCATGCTGGACTCGGCCATGCTGCAGGAGGAGAAGGAGGAGCAGATGAGGCTGCCGGGGGCCGAGGTGTACCGGTTTGCTGAGCCAGACTCTGAGGAGAATGTCGTGTTTGAGGAGAACGTCCAGTCCAAGTCTGGGATCCCCATCATCAAAGCGGGGACGGTCCTGAAACTGATCGAGAGGCTTACCTTTCACATGTACGCAGGTAAGGTGTAATGTCACTTAGTTGAGACGTGATGATACGTCATCTACCACACCATCAATGATAGGATCAACAATCAATAAGCAGACGGATCGTCAATAAACAGATGAATCAATAATTAGTGACCTAAAAACACCTCTTATTTTGAAAGGAATGTGGGTATCACCTTTTAATTCAATTCAATTTTATTTATATAGCTCCATATCATAACATTCAGAGCAGGTCTAGACCGTACTCTTTATAATATTATTTACAGAGACCAACAGTTCCACCATGAGTGAATGACTTGGTAACGATGGTGAGGAAAAACTTCCTTTTAACAGGCAGTAACCTTGAACAGACCCAAGCTCATTGGTAGACAGTCATCCACCATGACTGGCTGAGTCAAAGATAGAGATGGGCAGATAGAGATAGAGAGACACATATGCACAGCAGCAGCAAATCATCAACTAACTATAAACTGTAATGGAGATATGGCAGCAATAATGACAGTAGTAATATGTGTAGTGGACATCATGCAGGACCACAGCAGCAGCCACGATCCACGAGAACCTGCTCGATGACAGAGACAGAAACTCCAGGGAAGAAGTTTAGTTAGTAACATGCATTAATGAGACATGAATGTTTACAGATGGAGAGAGAAAGAGAGGAAGGTTTGAGTAGCGTTTTCAGTTTTACAAAGTACTTTCCGTCTGTTATTGAGCATCAGTCTACTACCTGTCTGTTGTTGATGGTCTCTGTTTCCCCTTTCAGATCCGAACTTTGTCCGAACATTTCTGACCACCTACAGATCCTTCTGTAAACCTCAGGAGCTTCTGGACCTACTCATGGAGAGGTGAGCTCAAACACTGGACATAACAAGGACCAAACAGAATGTTTCACAGTCTGTTTTCACCTGTTTGATGCTGGACTGAATTAACTGACGGACTGAATTAACTGTTTGATGTTGGACCGAATTAACTGTTTGATGTTGGACTGAATTAACTCTTTGATGTTGGACTGAATTAACTGTTTGACGTTGGACTGAATTAACTGTTTGACGTTGGACTGAATTAACTGTTTGACGTTGGACTGAATTAACTGTTTGACGTTGGACTGAATTAACTGTTTGACGTTGGACTGAATTAACTGTTTGACGTTGGACTGAATTAACTGTTTGACGTTGGACTGAATTAACTGTTTGACGTTGGACTGAATTAACTGTTTGACGTTGGACTGAATTAACTGTTTGACGTTGGACTGAATTAACTGTTTGACGTTGGACTGAATTAACTGTTTGACGTTGGACTGAATTAACTGTTTGACGTTGGACTGAATTAACTGTTTGACGTTGGACTGAATTAACTGTTTGACGTTGGACTGAATTAACTGTTTGACGTTGGACTGAATTAACTGTTTGACGTTGGACTGAATTAACTGTTTGACGTTGGACTGAATTAACTGTTTGACGTTGGACTGAATTAACTGTTTGACGTTGGACTGAATTAACTGTTTGACGTTGGACTGAATTAACTGTTTGACGTTGGACTGAATTAACTGTTTGACGTTGGACTGAATTAACTGTTTGATGTTGGACTGAATTAACTGTTTGATGTTGGACCGAATTAACTGTTTGATGTTGGACTGAATTAACTGTTTGATGTTGGACCGAATTAACTGTTTGATGTTGGACCGAATTAACTCTTTGACATTGGACTGAATTAACTCTTTGACATTGGACTGAATTAACTCTTTGACATTGGACTGAATTATAACTCTTTGATGTTGGACTGAATTAACTGTTTGACGTTGGACTGAATTAATGCTTCGACGGACTAATTGGACTGAGTATATTTTTAGAATATATTTAAAATCCATAGACTGGTTAAAGGGTTAGGGTAAGAGGAGGACCATCATTCATGACATGAATGTATGCCTCCCTGTTGACATGGTAAAGACTGTGTCAGCAGCTCTGAGTCCTGATCTCGGCTCTGTGATGTCTTTCAGGTTTGAGATCCCAGAGCCGAGGCTGAGCGAGGTGGATCAGATGGAGGGTGGAGAGCAGCCGCTCAGCGCTGAACTGAAGCGATTCCGCAAAGAGTTTGTCCAGCCAGTCCAACTCAGGTACAGACTGCTTTTCCCTGTTGACTGAACCAAGACCAGGCTTTGGAGTCTGATGCGTCACATGACCTGCAGAGACTGTGTATAGTCTGTATGAGGTGGTCTGATGGGTCACATGACCTGCGGATACTGTGTACTGTATGATGGGTCACATGACCTGCAGAGACTCTGTATGAGGGGGGGTCATATATCCACACATTGTCCTCCTCCACCTCCTCCCCATCACCCTCCTGCCCATCCTCTTCCCTCTCCTCCTCCTCCTTCTCCTCCTCCTCCTCCTCTTCCTCCTGCAGAGTGCTGAATGTGTGTCGTCACTGGGTGGAGCATCATTACTATGACTTCGAGAGAGATTCTCACCTGCTGAGACAACTGGAGGAGTTCATCGCCTCCGTCAGAGGTACGCACCTGTCTGTTTGTCTGTTTGTCTGATTGTCTGTCTGTCTGATGATGTCGTGGTGATGTCATGTGTGGCAGGTAAGGCAATGAGAAAGTGGGTGGAGTCTATCACTAAGATCATCCAGAGGAAGAAACAGAGCGTGCCCAGTCACAGCATCACCTTCCAGAACTCTCCTCCGCCAATCGAGTGGCACATCTGTAAACCAGGAAACACGGAGCTGTTCGACCTGATGACGCTGCACCCCATCGAGATCGGACGCCAGCTCACCCTGCTCGAGTCTGACTTCTACAGGTAACACTGCTCACGCCTCCATCCCCTATCTAACCCTAACACCTGTCACCTGCTACCTGTCAACATTTCTCAACTGTGTGACTCCTGCAGGGCGGTGCAGCCGTCAGAGCTGGTCGGCAGTGTCTGGACCAAAGAAGACAAAGAGATTCACTCCCCGAACCTGCTGAGGATGATACGACACACCACCAACCTCACCCTGTGGTTCGAGAAGTAAGATACACTCACTGTGACCTCACAGAGACGTCACCTGCTGTGTTAGCGAGTTACCTGAATGAGTCCTGAATCCTGTGGGACCTGGACAATGAGACCAGTGTCAGTGAGACGGTCTTACTCTTGTGTACACAACTCTGATTGATGATTGGTTAGCTCAAATTTAAACCAACCAATGAGATGTTGGAGCAGGTACTCACAGTGTGTGTGTGTGTGTGTGTGTGTGTGTGTGTGTGTGTGCTCTGCAGGTGTATTGTGGAAACCGAGAACTTGGAGGAACGAGTTGCTGTCGTGTCACGAATCATTGAGATTCTTCAGGTGTTTCAGGAACTCAACAACTTCAACGGAGTTCTGGAAGTCGTCAGTGCCATGAACTCGTCACCGGTCTACAGACTGGACCACACCTTCGAGGTAACACCACCGACAAATGACTCACCTGTTTGCTTACCTGTCAGTCATGTTTGTGTCACTCACCTGTTGTCATTCTTTTCTGTTTCCAGCAAATTCCGAGTCGTCAGAGAAAAATCCTGGAGGAAGCTCACGACCTGAGCGAAGATCACTACAAGAAGTATTTAGCTAAACTTCGCTCCATCAACCCCCCCTGTGTCCCCTTCTTTGGTACGCTCCATCTGTCTGTCTGTCTGTCTGTCTGTCTGTCTGTCTGTCAACTGTCTGTCTGTCTGTCTGTCTCTTAACTGCCTGTCTGTCTGTCTGTCTGTCAGGAATCTACCTGACTAACATCCTGAAGACGGAGGAGGGGAATCCAGACTTCCTACGTCGTCACGGTAAAGATCTGATAAACTTCAGTAAGAGGAGGAAGGTGGCAGAAATCACAGGAGAGATCCAACAGTACCAGAACCAGCCGTACTGTCTGAGGGTGGAGAATGACATCCGGGTCAGTCTGATGATGATGATGAGCTCACTTCTTGTTTGACAGGGTTATGGGTGGAGTCAGAGGTGTGACGTTGTTGCCTGTGTTTGAGCAGAAGTTCTTTGAGAACCTGAACCCGATGGAGGACATGTCAGAGAAAGACTTCGCTGATCATCTGTTCAACAAATCTCTGGAGATCGAACCTCGAAACGCTCGCTCCTTACCTCGATTTGTAAGTGTCGCCATGGCAGCACAGATCCATGACACTTAAACATCATCTTAAGGTTATGCTAACGTTAGATTAATGTTTTTGAACTGTTGAATAAAAGAAGCATCACACAGTTATTGTGAATATCAGCACAGAATAACTGAACAAGCTCTGTGTGATGAGCTTAACAACGTTTTGTTTTTAAGGTTTACACCACTGTTCATAATATTGTGTTTCCAGGAGTTTTTAAAACAGTGGGGGGGAGCTGCGTGAATTCCGATAAATGTCATGTCACCGGACCTCTGTAGCTGCTCCATGCTTCAGGCTCGTTTCTTTGACTAAGTTTCACAACTGTGTTAACCCCGCCCCCTCCTGTTTCCAGGTGAAGAGGTACACCTGTCCTCTGAAATCTCCGGGGATCCGTCCGACGTCGGCGCGGCCCGGCACCATGCGACACCCAACACCGCTGCAGAACGAGCCCAGGAAGATCAGCTACAGCCGCATCCCCGACAGCGAGGCCGAGGGCGGGGCTGTCTCCGCCCCCAACTCCCCCCGCACACCTCTGACTCCGCCCCCCGCATCCGCCGCCTCCAGCTCCACCGATGTAGGCAGCGTGTTCGACTCGCCGCAGGGTCCCAGCAGCCCCTTCCATTCCAGTAAGCTCCACCCACTGAGACATTGACCCACCAATCAAAACGTCCACTGACTTACTTCACAATGACCATGTGACACACAGCATGATGTCACTGAGTTTATACACATCCGATTAGCGGCTTAGCTCAGCTTAGCACAAACACTTGAAGCAGGGAGATTCACACTAACTCACTAACACACTAACCTCTATCACGAATCAGTCAGCTGATCACGAATCAGTCAGCTGATCACGAATCAGTCAGCCGATCACGAATCAGTCAGCTCAGACAGTAAATACACAAAATATATTTGTTGATCTGTGAGAGACGATTAGCTTAGCATAAAGAGTTTTACCCCCCTCCTCTCCTCCCCTCCCCTCTTCTCCTCTCCTCTCTTCTCCTCTCCTCTCTCCTCCTTTCCTCTCCTCTCCTCCCCTCTCCTCTCCTCCTCTCTTCTTCCCTCCTCCTCCCTCTTCTCCTCTCCTCTCTTCTCCTCTCCTCTTTTCCTCTCCTCCCCTCCCCTCTCCTCTCCTCCTCCCTCTCCTCCTCTCCTCTCCTGTCTCCTCTCCTCTCCTCTCCTCTCTCCTCCCCTCCTGGTTGGTGGTGGTTGTGAGTGGCGACTGTTCTTCGTGCATGATCAGGTCAGACTTCTTTAATACTTTCTTGTCGAGTGTCGGTGAGGGCTCCGGTTCTCTGCCGGGTGTTTTCGGGAGGAATGGCGTCCACCGAGACGCTATTCCTCCATCCATCCAGCAGGGAGTGAGGATAGTCCCGCCGGAGGGCAGCGTCAGTGTGGAGGAGGTGTTGTTGGCTGTCGGGGAGCAGGTAGGACATGATAAAGTCTGTTCCGCATCACGGATGAGGTGCCAGGTGTCTTTCAGAGTGAAGCACGGTGATGGCTCGTACATGGTGTATGCCAGCTCCAGGCACATGAGATGCTTTGAGTGTGGGGACGTAGGACATACACACAAACAGCAGGTGGATGGGGCTGGCGCTGGGCCTGGGGTGGCGGATGCCAGAGTCGGACACAGTCTCTGTTGGGGACTTTTCTACCAGGAGCACTGAACTCTATTCTTTAGAGGAGATCAACCAGTTTCTGGATGAAGTGAGCGACTACTTCAATGACACTGAGAAGTTTGTAACAGGGTTCTCACCAGGATTTTATTTTAGAGTAATGGGGTAAGGCGAGGGAGCGTAGCGACCGAGCGGGGGGATGGTGCGAATTTTCCTTGATGCGAAAATTTTGAAAAATTGTGCCCAAAATGGGCCATATTTGAGGTACCTGGAGGGAATAGATTGCATTTTTTATGTTGTATATACTTAGTGGAAAATTGTTACATCTTTGGATCTTGGCAGTGTGTTACCTGCAAAGGGTGTTGTCAAAAGATATGTAAACTCAGACACAAACAATAGAGATAATACACGTTACAAGGTAGACGTTTCCATTCATCAAAGTGTTGGTTAAGTTTTCAAGCGTGATGGAAAGCATGTATAACTGGTGCACTTACATTTCTGACCATGAAGAAAGAACGAATGTCTCTTTTTTTGCGAGGGGGTCCGTCATTCATTGTTATAATTATGACATTCACCGAAGTCCAGCTCAAAGTCCAGCTCAAAAGAAAGCTATCACTGGGAATCGAGCGGGAGTTCAGTTGTCGTTTTTTTCCCTCTCTCTCTCTCGGGGAACTGATTTCCAGGCATCTGTCTCCTAGCAACCTAAAATCAACAGCGCAGAGTACGCATGTGTAGGTTCATCAAACGTCGGCTACACCATTGTAGGAAGACAGCACCAAGCAAACGTCAGCTGATTTTGACACCTTGAAAACTGCTGAAGTGCGCAGGAAAAAAAAAAACTTTTGACGATGGTGACGAAAACTGAAAACAGCCGTTACGCAATAAATTACAAATAACGTAACGGGGGGAATTGCCGTTGCGGTCTGAAATTTTAGCGTAGCGGGCCGCAACCATATAAACGCGGGCGAGATTCTGTTGTAAGATCTGTCAGCATACGAGAGACTGGTTGGTTTTTGACCTCCTTGATGGAGAAGAACTAGGGATGCAAATTATCGATAATTAATTAATCGATAGTTTATTGACCTTACGATCGATTAACGATTAACTGATAAGCGGCTTTTTTCCTGAGAACATTTTCACGGTTGTCTTTAACATAAAGCTAAATGTTGCTTATATACTGAATAAAAAATGCATGTTTAGTTCCTCAGCTAATGTTTTATTGTACCAGTGGGATACAGTACAGATAGGCATTTAACCAAATAAATTCTGCACAGAAAGTTGAAATACATAAAAAAAATAATTGTGCACTGGCTCACCTGTTGCATGTGAAACATAAGCAACATAAAATATTTTTGGAAACTGACAGTAACATGTAGTAACAAACACAGCTTCATCATCCCTGAGGACGGTGACAGGAAAATTAGACGGGGCTCTATTAAACAACTAGAAAATTTGACGAGTGTGCTGTTGCCGGGGGTCTGTGTTCAAAAAGCTCAAACAGTCATTTTAACATGTTTATTTAGACACAGGAGCAGATGGCGCTCAAGCTGCACGGCTGCAGGTTTTGAAGGTGGTATCTTAGCGAACTCGTAGAGCTGCTGAACTTAAACATAGCACCGCAGAGTTACACGGAGCTCTCGTCATCATTACTTAGTTGAATGCTCCATACTCTGTTTGGACCGCCTCACGTTTGGTGCCGTTACGTTCAGGTACGTTCGGTGTGGCCTAGATAAGCAATGGCACCCTCAACTGGCAACACCATGACATTTCACTGAAAAAAACCCCCTGTGGAAATGGCCCTCAGATAATTTAATAATAAAATTTAATTAATTTAATCGATTAAATTCTTTTCGACAATTAACTGATAGTCGATAACCGTTACATCCCAGAAGAAACGGTTCCGTCTTAAGAAGCACATGACATCTTTGAGAAAGGAGCACAGAGTAGACCTGTTAGAAGAACCAGGAGTAACATCATGCATCATCACAAGGTGGCTCTCTTCTTACTGCGCGCTCTGTCTGTTCCAGCTTGTCTGCTTCTCTTTTCTTTCCTCTCTATGCCGAGCCTAAAAGTAGTAGTAACATCAACGGGGGGAGAGACAGGCACAAGAGGCGCTAATCTCGAGGTCGCTGCTCAAAAAGCTTTTACAAGAACACACACGTCTGCAGCAGACGAGGTAGACTGGGTTTAGGGTGGGAGGGTTCAGTTTTCCTCAGCCATGGCACTAATCTCCAGCGCAGGAGTAGCTGTCTTGGTTAAAGAATCTGCAAATGTAACATCCTATCTTCAGCTGAGATTGTGAAGGGTCGGCTGCTGATGGTCATGGGCAGAGATAGAGAGCCGGGTATTCTGCTTTGTCAGCTATACGCCCCAATCAGGAAGAGAGATGGGATTTTTCAACCTGCTAAATGAACTGAAGAATCATCTTCAGGATTCAGATCATCATTGACTGTGATTTTAACTGCACCTTAGATTTCACTGTAGACAGGATAGTGAGGAAACCCCACCCACAGTCAAGTCAGAGCCTTTGCAGTGCCATTACGCACTGGACTTAATGACACATGGAGAGTCAAACATCCACAGTCCAGACAGTACACATGGGTCAGGATGACAACAACAGAGTGTGCAGCTAGACTGACAGGATTTACATTTCCAAAGTTCTCAGTTCCAGACTAGTGCAGAGCAACATCAGCCCAGTTGGTTTCACTGACCACCATTTGGTCAGTGCAGAGCTACGGATTACACCAGGTGAGAGGATCAGGTCTCACTGGGCTTCAACAATA
>NW_020856961.1:152364-172338 GCF_000972845.2 Larimichthys crocea
TGTTGCATGTGAAACATTAAGCAACATGAAATATTTTTTAAAGCTACACAGTATGGCCTTAGCCTGCACAGTATGAAGCCTACATATCATTATCTGGTAAAGTATTTAGATGAAAAACTTGAAACATGAGCAGCACCACTTATAATCTGCCGTGTTCTGAGAAAGGTCACAGTAAGATCACCTGGAAACAGAAACATGTACTGAACACAGCTGCAATCATCCCTGAGGACGGGGACAGGAAAATTAGACGGCCTCGATTAAAAAATGTCCTGCAGAAATGTTGAGAGTGACGAGAGAGCTGAGCATTAGCATGTTAGCATTAACATGTTAGCATTAGCATGTCAACATTAGCATGTTAGCATTAGCATGTATTTCATTCTTAGTGGCTAATGCTAACTGCTAGCACGTCAGGTTTTGAAGGTGGTATCTTAACGAACTCGTAGAGCTGCTGAACTTAAACGTAGCACCGCAGAGTTTACACTGAGCGTCTCTGTCATCATTACTTAGTTTGAAATGCTCCATACTCTGTTTGGACCGCCTCACGTTTGTGTGCCGTTACGTTCAGGTACGTTCGGTGTGGCCTAGATTAAGCAATGGCACCCTCAACTGGCAACACCATGACATTTCACTGAAAAAAACTCCTGTGGAAAATGGCCCTAGATAATTTAATAATAATAATTTAATTAATTTAATCGATTAAATTCTTTTCGACAATTAACTGATAGTCGATTAACCGTTTACATCCCTAGAAGAAACGGTTCCGTCTTAAGAAGCACATGACATCTTTGAGAAAGGCAGCACAGAGTAGACCTGTTAGAAGAACCAGGAAGTAAACATCATGCATCATCACAAGGTGGCACTCTCTTCTTACTGCGCTCTGTCTGTTCCAGCTTGTCTGCTTCTCTTTTCTGTCCTCTCTATGCCGAGCCTAAAAGTAGTAGTAAACATCAACGGGGGGAGAGACAGGCACAAGAGGGCTCTAATCTCTGAGGTCGCTGCTCAAAAAAGACTTTTTACAAGAAACACACACGTCTGCAGCAGACGAGGTAGACTGGGGTTTATGGTGGGAGGGTTCAGTTTTCCTCAGCCATGGCACTAATCTCAGCGCAGGAGTAGCTGTCTTGGTTAAAGAATCTGCAAATGTAACGATCCTATTTTCAGCTGAGATTGTGAAGGGTCGGCTGCTGATGGTCAGGGCAGAGATAGAGAGCCGGGTATTCTGCTTTGTCAGCGTATACGCCCCAAATCAGGGAAGAGAGAGAGTGGGATTTTTCAACCTGCTTAAAAATGAACTGAAGAATCATCTTCAGGATCAGATCATCATTGACGGTGATTTTAACTGCACCTTAGATTTCACTGTAGACAGGATAAGTGAGGAACCCCACCCACAGTCAAGTCAGAGCCTTTGCAGTGCCATTACGCATCTGGACTTAATAGACACATGGAGAGTCAAACATCCACAGTCCAGACAGTACACATGGGTCAGGATGATCAACAACAGAGTCAGTGCAGCTAGACTGGACAGGATTTACATTTCCAAAGTTCTCAGTTCCAGACTAGTGCAGAGCAACATCAGCCCAGTTGGTTTCACTGACCACCATTTGGTCAGTGCAGAGCTACTGATTACACCAGGTGAGAGGATCAGGTCTCACTGGTCGTTCAACAATAAACTCCTGCAGAACAGCAGCTTTTGCAAAACTTTTGAACATTTCTGGCAGCAGTGGAAAAATATGAAACCTGACTTTAGTTCTTTGAAGATGTGGTGGGAGGTAGGAAAAGCGCAGATTCGTGTTTTCTGCCAGCAGTACATCTCCCATTCCACTGCTAGGATTAAGGCTGCTGTCAGAGACCTAGAAAACAGCATTAAGATCATTGAGGAGAGTGCACATACTGATCCCGCTGTTGGTGACCTGCTTCGGGAGAAGAGGTTGGCCTTGAGCTCCTTCCTGCAGGAGAGAGTGAAGGGAGCTCTCGTCAGGTCTCGGTTCCTCCATCTAAAGGACATGGATGGCCCAAGCTCTTTCTTCTTTAATCTGGAGAGGTCTGTGGCACAGAAGAGGCAAATGGTTTGCCTTGAACTTCCAGGGGGCAGAATTACCACCAGTCCTGGGGAGATGAGGAGCCACGCTATAGACTTCTACACTGACCTGTTTGGGGCAGAGCAGTGTAACTTGGAGTGTCGTGAGGAGCTTCTGGAAGGGCTTCCACAGCTCAGTCCAGAGGAGAGGGCTGCTTTGGACTGCCAGCTGACTTTGAAGGAACTGACGGAGGCAGTGAACCAGATGACATTGGGACGGGCACCAGGGATTGACGGCCTCTCCACTGACTTTTATAAACATTTCTGGAGAATTCTTGGACCTGACCTTCACCTTTTGCTGCAGGAGTGCTACAGGACAGGATCCCTTCCTGTTTCTTGTCGGAGAGCTGTGCTTTCCTTGCTGCCCAAGAAAGGAAACCTGGCCTTACTTAAGAACTGGAGGCCAGTTGCTCTACTCTGCACAGACTACAAGATTATTTCAAGAGTTTTATCAAACAGACTTAAGGACATCCTTGAAATAATTGTGGACCATGACCAAACTTACTGTGTTCCGGACAGGACCATTATGGACAACATCTTTCTTGTTCGTGATATAGTTGAAATGTCTAAATGTTGTAACACTGACTTTGGTATTGTTTCTTTGGATCAGGAGAAAGCTTTTGACAGGGTGGAGCACTCTTATTTGTTTTCTGCACTTCGGGCTTTTGGTATTGGTGATGGGTTTGTGGACTGGGTTAGTTTGTTGTATAAGGGTGCACAATGTATGGTGAAGATGGGAGCTGGGCTGAGTCGGCCAATCTCTGTACAGCGAGGGATAAGGCAGGGGTGCCCAATTTCTGGGCAGCTGTACAGCCTCGTCATTGAGCCTCTGCTGTACAAACTGAGGAGTCGTCTTGGTGGTCTCTCACTGCCTACATCCCCCAAGCGTTGGGGGTGTTTTTGGGGACTGAGAGCTTTCTAGCTAAGAACTGGGAGGGAGTGAAGGAGAAAGTGTGCGCCCGGTTGTCTAAATGGAAATGGTTGCCACCGCAGTTGTCATATAGGGGAAGGGTTCTGGTTGCCAATAATCTGGTCGCCTCGACTCTTTGGCACAGACTCACAGCTCTAACACCACCAAGAGGCCTAGTGGAGGACATTCAAAGAGCCATACTGGATTTGTTCTGGTCTGGGAAGCACTGGGTCCGGGCAGCTGTCCTCTACCTGCCTGTGGCTGAAGGGGGGCAAGGTCTCATCAACATCCAGTCTAAAATTGCCTCTTTCAGACTTCGGACTGCACAGAAACTGCTGTACAACTGTGGCCCTGGATGGTGTGACACAGCCCGGCTGCTGCTAAGGAGAGCTGCGAGGCTGGGGTACGACAAACAGCTTTTTCTCCTGCGCCTCGGAGACGTGGATCTCACCGGGTTAACGTCTTTTTACAGCTCTGTGTTACAGGCATGACAGATTTTCCCGGTTGCTCGTGAGGAAAGCAGTGTTTTCTCCTCCTCCTCCTCACAGTGTTTTCTCCTCCTCCTCCTCCTCCTCCTCACAGTGTTTTCTCCTCCTCCTCCTCACAGTTTTCTCCTCCTCCTCCTCACAGTGTTTTCTCCTCCTCACAGTTTTCTCCTCCTCCTCCTCCGTGTTTTCTCCTCCTCCTCCTCACAGTGTTTTCTCTTCCTCCTCCTCCTCCTCCTCTTCAGTGTTTTCTCTTCCTCCTCCTCCTCCTCCTCTTCACTGTGTTTTCTCTTCCTCCTCCTCCTCCTCCTCCTCAGTGTTTTCTCTTCTTCCTCCTCCTCCTCCTCCTCCTCCTACTCTTCACAGTGTTTTCTCTTCCTCCTCCTCCTCCTCCTACTCTTCACAGTGTTTTCTCTTCCTCCTCCTCCTCCTCCTCCTTACAGTGTTTTCTCTTCCTCCTCCTCCTCCTCCTCCTTACAAAGTGTGTTTCTCTTTCCTCCACCTCCTCCTACCCCTCCTCCTCCTCCTCCCCTCCTCTCCTCCGCCTCCTCCTCCTCCTCCCCCTCAGTGTTTTTCTCGTCCTCCTCCTCCTCCTCCTCAAAGTGTATTTTCTTCTGTTCTCTTCCAGCCTCTACTCCGCCTCCTCGCTTACGTGTTTCCCTCATTCCTCCCCCTCACTCCTCCTCCTCCTCCTCCGCCTTTACAGTGTTTTCTCTCCATCCTCCCCCTCTCCTCCCGCCCCTCCTCCGCCTCCCTCCTTACAGTGTTTTTTCTCCTTCCTCCTCCTCTCCTCCCCTCCTTAAAGTGTTTTCTCTTCCTCCGCCTCCCTCCCTCCTCTGCGCTGCGGTCTGAGCTTTCCCAACTGTTGATTCAACATGTTCCTCGCGCCTCGATCCTTCTGCTTACTTACTTATGAGCTCGACATTCCGTCACACAACATAGTAGCGCATCAGTCCTCCTCCTCCTCCTCCAGGTTTCTCCTCCTTCCTCACTTTCCCTCCTCCTCCTCTAGGTTTTGCCTCCTCCTCCTCCTCAGCACGGTGTTTTCCCCTCTTCCTCCTCTTCACTCTCCTCTCGCTCTCACACAGTGTTTTCTCTCTCCCCTGTTCCTCCTCCTCCTCAAGTTGTTTCTTTCCTCACCTAGTTTTTTGTCCCTTCCTCTTCCTCTCTCCTCCTTAGGGTTTTCTCCTTCCTCCTCCTCCCTCCGTCACTAGTGTTTTCCCTCCTCACTCCTCCTCCTCCTCCTCGACAGTGTTTTCTCTTGCCGCTCCTCCTCCTCCCTCTACACTCAAGTGTTTTCTCTTCCTCCACTCCTCCTCTCCCGTTCCTCCTCCGCCTCCTCTTCACTGTTTCTCTTCATGTTTCCCCTCTTTCCTCCTCCTCCTCCCTCCTCCTCCTCCTCCTCCTTCTCAGTGTTTTCGCTTCCTCCTTCCCGCTCTTCCTTCCCTGCCTCCGTCCTCAGTGTTTTCTCTCTTTCTCTCCTCCTACCTCCTCCTCCTCCTCTCCTCAGCCTGTCAGTTTGTCTCTTTCTCCTCCTCTCCTCCTACCTTCAGTGTTGTTCTCTTCCATCCTCCCTCCTCCTCCTCCTCACTTACAGTGTTTTTCTCTCCTCCTCCTCCTCCTCCTCCTCCTCACAGTGTTTTTCTCTTCCTCCCCTACCTCCTCCTTACAGGTGTTTTTCGCTCTTCCTCCGCCATCCTCGAGTGTTTTCTCTTCCTCCTCGCCCTCCGTCCTCCCGATGTTTTCCCCTCCTTCTCGTGTTCCTCCTCCTCAGTGTTTTCTCTTCCATTCCTCCCCTCCTCCTCTTACGTGTTTTATTGTTTGCTCTCTCCCTCTCCTCCTCCCTCCATCCGTGGTTTTTCCTCTTCGCTGCCTCTCCTCCCTTACATAGGGTTTTCCCTCCTTCTCTCCTCCTCCTCCTCCTCCTTCAGTGTTTTCTCTTCTCTCTCCCCTCCCTCCTCCTCCTCTCCCCTAAGTGTTTTCTCTCCTCCTCCTCTCACAGTTGGTTTTTCTCAGTTCTTCTCTCCCGAGTGTTTTCTCTTCTCCCTCTCCTCCTTCCTCCTCCCGCCTTTTTCTCCCCCTCTCACTGTTTTCCTCTTCCCTCCTCTCCTCCTCCTCCTCTTCCTCCTTCATGTTCCTCCTCCTCCTCCACTTCAGTGTGTTTTTCCTCCTCCTCCTCTCCTCCTTCTCTTCCCCTCCTCTCTCAGTGTTTTTGTTCCTCTCCTCCTGCCTCCTCCTCCTCCTACTCTCACAGTGTTTTTCTGCTTCTCTTCCTCTCCTCCTCCTCTCTGTTTTCTCTTCTCCTCCTCCTCCTCCTCCTCCTCCTCCTACAGGTGGTTTTCTCTTTCCCCTCCTCCTCCACAGTGTTTTCCTCGTCTCTTCTTCTCCTCCTCCTCCCCTACAGGGTTTTCTCTCTTCTCCGCCTCCTCTCTCCGTCAGTTCTTCCTCCTCCTCCCCTCACAAGTGTGTTTTCTCCCGTTCTCTTCTTGTTCTCCTCCCACAGTGTTTTCTCCTCCTCTTTTCTCTCCTCATCCTCCTCCTCCTCCTCCTACAGTGTTTTTCTTCCTCCTCCTCCTCCTCCTCCTGTGTTTTCTCGCCTCCTCCTCCTCCTCCTCCGTACAGTGTTTTCTCTGCTCCTCCTCCTGCCTAGTGTTTTCTCTTCCTCCTCCTCCGCCTCCCTCCTCCTCCTCTCCTCCTCCTCCTCCTCACAGTGTTTTCTTTCCTTCCTCCTCCTCCTCCTTACAGTGGTTTTTCCTCCTCTCTCTTCTCTCCTACCTCCTCCTTCCTCCCTCACAATGTTTTTCTTTCCTCTCCGCCTCCCGTCCTCCATTGTCTCTGCTCTTCCCTCGCCCCTCTCACGTCTAAGTGATTTCCTTCCTCCCTCCGCTCCTCCTCCACGCAGTGTTTTCTCCTTCCTCCTCCTCGTTTTTCTCTTCCCTCCTCACAGTGTTTTTCTCCTCCTCCTCTTCCGCTCAGCCTCCTCCCCTCTCTCCTCCTCCTCACCTTACAGTGGTTTTCCTCACTCCTCCTCCTCCTCTAAGTGTTTTCTTCCTCCTCCTCCTCCTCCATACAGTGTTTTCTCTCCTCCTCCTCCCCTCTCCTCACAGTGGTTTTCTCCTCCCGCCTCCGCCTCCTCCCTCACAGGTTTCCTCCTCCTCCTCCTCCTCTCCGCCTCACGTGGTTTCCCTCCTCCTCCTCTCCGTCCTACCAGTGTTTCTCTCCTCCTCCTCCTCCTCCTCACAGTTGTTTTCTCTCCCTCCGTCTCCTCCTCACATGTTTTCTCTCCTCCTCCTCCTCTCACAGTGTTTCCTTCCTCCCCTCCTCCTCCTCCTCAAGTGTTTTCTTCCCCTTTCCTCCCATCCGCCCTCCTCACCGTGTGTTCTCCTTCCCCTCATCCCCTCCTCATCAGTGTTTTTCCCCCTCTTCCGTCTTTCTCTTCCTCCCTCCTCCTCTCACATTTTCCTCCTCCTCTTCCCTCCCACAGTCCTCCCCTCATTGTGTTTTTTCTTCTCCTCTCAGTGGTTCTCTTCTCTCCTCCTCCTCCTCCTCCGCCTCCTTCACAGTGTTTGCTTCTCCTCCTCCTCACTTTTCTCACCCTCCTCTCCTCGTTGTTTTTTCCCTCCTCCTGTGTCCTCCTCCTCCGCACAGCTTCTCCTCCTTGTTTTCCTCCTCCTCCTCCTCCTCCTCCCTCCCCTCTCCGCACAGTGTTTTTCCTTCCTCCTCCTCCTCCATCCCTCTGCACTCCTCCGTCCTCCTCAGTGTTTTCTCCTCCTCCTCCTCCTCTCTCCTCTCACATGTTTCCCGTCCCTCCTCCACACGTTCCGTCCCCCCTCCCTCCTCCTAGTGTTTTCCCTCCTCCTCGTGTTTTCTTCCTCCTCCTCCTCCTCCTCACGAGTGTTTCTTCCCCTCCTCCGTCCTCCGCAGCCTCAGTGGTTTTTCTCCTCCTCCTCCCTCTTCTCCCTCCTCCTCTCCACAGTGTTTTCTTCCTCCGTTTCCTCCTCCATCCTGTTTTCCTCTCCTGCATCCTCCCTCCTTTCCTCACAAGTTGGTTCCTCTCTACGCTCCGCACATCCTCCTCCTTCCTCCTCCGACCTCCGAGTTTCTTTTTCTCCTCCTCCTCCTCCCCTCTCCTCCACAGTGTTTTTCTCCTCATCCTCTCCTCCCCTCAACAGTGGTGCCTCTCTCTCTCCTCTCCTCCCATTTTTTCTCCTCCCCGTCCTCCTACAGTGTTTTCTCCTCCTCCTCCCTCCCCTCACAGTGTTTCCCGCGCTTCTTGTTTTCGTCTCTTCCTCCTCCTCCGCCATGTTCCTCCTCCGCCTCCTCCTCCTCATTTTTCTTCCTCTCCGCCCTCAATGTTTGTCTTCTCTCCCTCATGTTTCTCTTCCTCCGCCTCACTCTCCTTAGTTTCTCTCCCCCCTAGTGTTTTCCCCCTCTCCTCCTCCTCAGTGTTTTCTCTCCAGTTTCTCTCCTCCTCAGTTTTTCTCCTCCCTCACAGTGTTTCCCTCCCTCCCTCCCTCTCTCCCCACTCTCTTTCTCACGTGTTGTTCTCCTCCTCCCTCACAGTGTTTTCTTCGCTGTTCCTCCCTCCTCCCCTCCCTCCTCCTCTCCTCACAGTGTGTTTTTCCTCCTCTCTTCCTCAAGGTTTGCTCCTCCTCCTCCTCCCAAAGTGTTTTCTCTCTCCCGCCTCCTCACGTTTTCTCCTCTCCTCTACAGTCTCCTCCCGTGTTTTCCCTCCTCCATGTGTTCTCCTCCTCCTCCTCCTCCAGTGCTCTCTTCACATGTTCGTCCTCCTCCCGTTTCTCCCTCCTCCTCCTCCTTCAATTCTCCCCCTACAGTGGTTTTCTCTCCCTTCCCTCCGCCTCCTCCTCCTCCTCGCCTCAATGTTCTCCTCCCTCCTCCGCTCACAGTGTTTTCTCCTCCTCCTCCTCCTCCTCCTCTACAGTTTTTCGTCTCCTCCGTCCCCTCCTCCCCTCCTCCGCCTCCTCCTCACGTGTGTGTCTCCTCCTCCTCCCCTCGTTTCCTCCTCCTCCTCCTCCTCCTCAACAGTTGTTTTTCCAGTCCTCCTCCTCCTCCCTCCTCCACATTTCCTCCTCCTCTCGCATTTCTCCATTGTCCCTCGTGTTTTTCTCCTCCTCCTCCTCCCCTCCTCCTCCTCCTCCACATAGTGTGTCGCTTTTCATCCTCCTCCTCCCTCCTCCAGTGTTGCCCTCCGCCTCCTATCCGTGTTCCCTCCTCCTCCTCCTCCTCCAGTGTTTTTTCTCCTCCCTCCTCCTCCTGTTCCCTCCTCCTCCTCCACAGTGTTTTTCCCATCTTTCCTCCTCCTCCGCCCCTCCTCCTCACTCAGTTTTTTCCTCCGCCTCCGCCGCCTCCTCTCCTACAGTGTTTTTCTTCTCTTCCTCCTCCTCAGCTCCTCACAGTGTTTTCTCCTCTCCTCCCTCCAGGTTTCCATCCGCCTCCTCACTCCACAGTGTTAGTTCTTTCCCTCCTCCTCCTCCTCCTCAGTGGTTTCTCCTCCTCTCCGTACGTTGCTCCTCCTCGCCTCCCTCCTCCTCCAGTGTTCTCCCCCGTCCACAGTGGTTTTCCTTACCTCCTTCTCCTCCTCATTTTCCTCGCCTCCTCCACACATGTTTTCTCTCCTCCCTCCTCCTCCTCATGCTCTTCCTCCACAGTGTTTTTCTCCTTCTCTCCTCCTACTCCTCCTACCGCTCCTCCTTCCTCCTCCACAGTGTTTTCTCTCCCTCTCCTCCGCTCAAGTTCGTCTCACTCCGCCTCCACCAGTGTTTTCCTCCTCTCTCACTCCTCCTCCCCTCCAATCCTCCTCTTCCTCCCACACGTGTTTTCCCTCCCTCCGCCCTCACTGCACGGGTTTGTCTCCCTCCTCTCATCGGGTTCTTCCTCCTCCTCACAGTGTTTTCCTCGTCCCTCCTCCTCCTCCTCCCGCACTCCAGGTTTTTCCTCCTCGCCTCCCCTCAACAGTGTTTTCCTTCTCTTCCTCTCCTTCCCTCCTCCTCACGTTTTCCCTCCCTCGCTACAGTGGTTTTCCGTCCTCCTCCTCCTCCCCGTGTTTTCTTCTCGCTCCTCCGTCCTGCTCCTCCCGCCTCCCCTCCAGTTTTCTCCTCTCCTCCCCCTCCTCTCACAAGTGTGTCTCTCCCCCGCACTGTTCCTCCTCTCCTCCTCCTCCTACAGTGTTTTTTCCGTCTCCCCTCCTCCTCCCCTCCTCCTCCCCTCCTCACAGTGTTTTCTCCTCCTCTCTCCCATGTTTTCCTCGCTCCTCCTCCTCCACATGTTTTTTTCCCCGTCACATCGTCCTCTCCTCCCACAACAGTTGTTTTTCTCACTCCTCCTCATGGGGTTTTCTCCTCCTCCTCCATTTTTTCTCCTCCTCCACACAGTGTTTTTTTCCTCCTCCTCCTCCTCCGGTGTTCTCCCCCTCCTCCTCCATCAGTGTTTTTCCTGCCTCTCTCCGCCTTTTGCCTGCACCTCCTCCTCCATCCAGTGTTATTCTCCTCCTCCCTCTCCCGTTCTCCTCCTCCGCTCCTACAGTGGTTAGTTCTCTCATCCCCTCCCCCTCCACAGTGTTTTCGTCTCCTCCCTCCTCCTCCTCCTCCTCCTCCAGTGGTTTCTCCTCCTGCCTCCTCCTCCTCACAGTGGTTTTCTCCGCTCTCCTCCACGTTTTTCTCCTTCCTCCTCCGTCCTCCTCCTCCCACAGTGTTTTTTCTTCCTCTCTCTCCCTCCTCCTCTCACAGTGTTTTCTCTCCTCCTCCTCAACTTTCGCTCCCTACTCACAGTGTTTTCCGTCTCCCCTCCTCCTCCACATTTTCCTCCTCCTCCTCCTCCTCTCCACAGTGTTTTCTCCCCCATCCCCTCTCATGTTTCCTCCTCCTCCACAGTGTTTTTCTCCTCCTCTCCTCCTGTTTCTTCTCCTCCTCCTCCCACCCCTCCTCGCTGGTTTTTCTCCTCCTCCTCCTCCATCGTCCATTTCCTCCTCCTCCCTCCACAGTGTTTTCTTATCCTCCTCCTCCTCCTCCTCCAGGTGGCCCTCCTTCCTCCAACAGTGGTGTTTCGTCTCCCCCGCCTCCTTCAAGTGTTTCCTCCTCGCCTCCTCTCCTCCTCCACAGTGTTTTCTCCCCCCTCCTCCTCCTCCACAGTGTTTTCCCCTCCCCTCCTCCTCCTCCTCCACAGTGTTTTTCTCCTCCTCCTCCTCCTCCCATGCCCGTCCTCCTCCTCCCTCCAGTGTTTTCTTTCCTCCTCTCTCCTCCTCCTCCTCGTCATGTTTTCTTCACCTCCTCCTCTCACAGTGGGTTTTCTCTCCTCCTCCTCCACAGTGGTTTTTCCCTTTCACTCCACCCCTCCTCCTCCTCCTCCTCCACAGTGTTTTCTACCGCCTCTCCTAGTGTTTTTCTCCTCCTCCTCCTCAAAGTGGTTTTTCGTCTCCTCCTCCTCGCTCACACAGTGTTTGTGTTCAGTCCTCCTCCTCCTCACCTAGTGTTTGTCCTCCTCCTCCTTCCTCCTCCCCACAGTTGTGGTTTTCGCCTCTCCTCCTCCTCCTCTCTTCCTCAACAGTGTTTTCTCCTCTCTCCTCCTCCTCGCCGCCTCACAGGTTTCCTCCGCTCCTCCCCTCATGTTCTCCCCTTCCTCAGTTTTTGCTCCCTCTCTCCTCCTCGCTCATCTTTCCTCCGCCTCCTCCTCCTCAGTTTTTCTCCTCCTCCTCCTCGCAGGTTTTTACCCCTCGCCCTCCTCCTCTCTCCATCCTCCTCCGCTCCTCCTCACCTCGTGTTTTCCCTCACGCCTCCTCTCTCCGCTCCTCAGTGTTTTCTTCTCCTTCCTCCCTCTATTTTCCTCCTCCTACCTCATTGTTCTCCTCCTCCTCCAGTGTTTTCCGTCCTCCTCCTCGTTTTCTCCTCCCCACATGGTCCTCCTCCTCCTCTCCTCCTCGCCACATTAGTGTGTTTTCTCCTCTACTCACAGTGTCCTCTCCTCCTCCTCACCAGTGTTTTTCTCTTCTCCTCCTCCTCCTCCTCCTCCACAGTGTTTCTCCTCCTCCTCCTCCCCTCTCCAGTGTCCTCTTCCTCCTCCCCTCGCACAGTTGTTCTCTCCTCCTCCTCCTCCACAGTGTTTTTCCTCCCCTCCGCCTCCTCCCTCACACAGTGTTTTCTCCACTCCTCCTACTCTCGCCACAGTGTTTTTCCTCCTCCTCATCACAGTGTTTGTTTCTCTCCTCCATCCGGACTCACAGTGTTTTCTTTCCCCTCCTCCTCCTCCTCCACAGTGTTTTCGGCTCCGCTCCTCACCATGTTGCGCCTCCTCCTCCTCCGCCTCAAGTGTGTTTCGTCTCCTCTCCTCTCCTCCTCCCCTCCTCCTCCTACGTGGTTTTCTCATCCGCCTCCTCCCCTCCTTCCTCCTTCCCACTCCTCACAGTGTTTTCATCTCCTCCTCCGTCCTCACTCCTCCTCCTCCTCCTCCGATCACAGTGTTTTCTTCTCTCCCCTCCTCCTCACAGTGTTGTCCCTCTCCTCACTCCTCCTCCACACAGTGTTGTTTTTCTCCTCCTCCGCCTCCCCTCCAGGTTTTTCTTCTCGTCCTTTCCTCCCGCCTCCTCCACAGTGTGTGTTTTTCCTCTCTCGCATCAGTGTTCTCCTCCTCCTCATCGTGTTTTCTCCCCCGTAGTGTTTTTTCGTCCCTCCTGTTTTCTCCTCCTCCTCCTCCTCCTCCCACAGTGTGTGTTCTCTCCTCTCCGCCTCAGTTTTCTCCTCCTCCACAAGTGTGTGTTTCCTCCCTCCTCCGTCAGGTTTGTTCTCCTCCTCCTCCACACAGTGTTTTCTTCCTCCTCCTCCTCTCCACAGTGTTTCCGCCTCCTCCTCCTCACAGTGTTTTCTCTCCTCCTCCAGTGTTGTTTCTCCTCCCTCCCTCAGTGTTTTCCATCCTCCTCCTCCTCTCCACAGTGTTCTTCTCCCTCCTCCTCGTCCTCCTCTTCCTCCTCACAGTGTTTTCCTCCTCCTCCTCCTCCTCCTCCTCACAGTGTTTTTTTTCCTTCTCTCCTCCTCTCCTCTAGACTCCGACAGTATCTTCTCTGGGTCTCTTTGCCGCACGGTTCCACGTTAGTATGACAACCTGATAATTCATTAAGACAGCATCACTGACATCACACTGCACACCTGTCTGTTCGCATCATGACAATCACCAATAGAACTATATTACATAGACGCCGCTTGATCGGGTTGGTCGTTGTGTCGCGATACGAACAGCGCGCCGCCATAATTGGATGTGGCAGATCTGCCCGTAAAACTAATAACAGGAAATGGACTGAACTTCATAAAGCCACCTTTCTTCTACAAAGTTCTTTAAGTTAAGGTCTCTTATACACGCCATTCACACCAAGCACTGTATATGGGAACAAACATGGCACCAAAAACAACGTATGTAACTTTAAAGTGATGATTATAAATGTTTACTCCGTATGTAAGCCACCATACCAACGTATGGATTTTTTCTAATGCGGAGTGTTTACCAAACAGCTACTAAGTGTTGTGTAACACTTTACGGATGATTATAAATAATTGAAAATTGACTATTTAACATTTACTCGGTGTCTCTATACCAGAGGCCTGAAAATGGTCTATGTGACAAATGAATACACTTACTATATATATCTATCTATTCATTATAGATAATATATATATATATATCTAAATACCCATATATCGTATAATAGATATATATATATATATGTGTGTATGTATGTGTGTGTGTGTGTGTGTGTGTATGTGTGTGTGTGTGTGTGTGTATAAGGTGCTTTATGAAGTTCAGTCCATTTCCTGTTATTAGTTTACGGGCAGATCTGCCCGAACCAATATGGCGGCGCCGTTTACGTACGATTCAGCGCTCAATGCGGCGTCTATGTATATATGTCTATGGACATCACACTCACCTGTCCGTGGTTCTGACCTGGAACTGATCCAGGACCAGGTTTCTGTAGCTGTGACATCATGGCTGACACCTGATCACCTGTTTCCATAGTAACAGTCTGACGTCATGGAAACCATGGGCTGACAGCTCAGCATATATGATCACCTGTACAGTCTGATCACCTGTACAGTCGATGTTTATGTAAACAGTGTGTTCATGTCACCTATGTGTGTGGTTCTGACAGTGGTTGTGGTTCTAACTGGTTCTTTATGGTCTCAGGATCGTCCTCTGTTTCCTCCATGGTGAGTTTCAGTCGTGGTTCTGAAGACGTTCCAATTCCTCCACCAGTTCCTCCTCGCAGACGTCCTGAATCAGCACCTGCTGAGTCCTCTCCCTCCAAGGTAACTAAGATGAGAACATGTTCTCCCCTGATACAAGAACATGTTCTTCACTCACACAAGAACACGTTCTCCACTGATAAGACAACATGTACTCCACTGACAAGACAACATGTTCTTCATTGACAAGACATGTTCTTCACTCACACGAGAACATGTTCTTCACTCACACGAGAACATGTTCTCCACTGACAAGACAACATGTTCTCCACTCACACGAGAACATCTTCTTCACTCACACGAGAACATGTTCTCCACTGACAAGACAACATGTTCTCCACTGACAAGACAACATGTTCTCCACTCACACGAGAACATGTTCTCCACTGACACGAGAACATGTTCTTCACTTGACAAGAGAACATGTTCTCCTCTGACACAAGAACATGTTCTTCACTTGACAAGAGAACATGTTCTCCTCTGACACGAAAACATGTTCTTCACTGACAAGACAACATGTTCTCCACTGACACAAGAACATGTTCTTCACTGACAAGAGAACATGTTCTCCTCTGACACGGGAACATGTTCTTCACTTGACACGAGAACATGTTCTTCACTGACACGAGAACACGTTCTCCACTGACACGAGAACACGTTCTCCACTGACACGAGAGCATGTTCTCCACTGACAAGACAACATGTATTCCACTGACAAGACAACATGTTCTTCATTGTCAAGACAAAATGTTCTCCACTGACAGGAGAACATGTTCTTCACTGACAAGACATGTTCTCCACTCACACATCATGTTCTCCACTGACAAGAGAACATGTTCTCCACTCACACATCATGTTCTTCACTGACAAGACAACATGTTCTCCACTCACATGACAACATGTTCTCCACTCACACGACAACATGTTCTCCACTGACAGGAGAACATGTTCTTCACTGACAAGACATGTTCTCCACTGACATAAGAACATGTTCTCATGTTAGTTACAGTGGAGAACATGTTCTCCACTGTAACTAACATGAGAACATGTTCTCCTCTGACACAAGAACACGTTCTTCACCGACACGAGAACACGTTCTTCACTGACAAGAGAACATGTTCTCCACTCACACGACAACATGTTCTCCTCTGACACGAGAACACGTTTTCCACCGACACGAGAACACATTCTTCACCGACACGAGAACACGTTTTCCACCGACAAGAGAACATGTTCTCCACCGCCAAGAGAACACGTTCTTCACTGACAAGAGAACACGTTCTCCACCGACAAGAGAACACGTTCTCCACCGACACGAGAACATGTTCTTCACTGACACGAGAACATGTTCTCCACTCACACGAGAACACGTTCTCCACTGACACGAGAACACGTTCTTCACTGACAAGAGAACATGTTCTCCACTCACACAACAACATGTTCTCCTCTGACACGAGAACATGTTCTTCACTGACAGGAGAACATGTTCTCCACTCACACGAGAACACGTTCTCCACTGACACGAGAACATGTTCTCCTCTGACACGACAACATGTTCTTCACTGACGGGAGAACATGTTCTCCACTCACACGAGAATGTGTTCTTCACTGACACGAGAACATGTTTTTCACTGACAAGACAACATGTTCTCTACTCACACGACAACATGTTCTCCACTGACAAGACATGTTATCCACTGACACGAGAACATGTTCTTCACTGACAAGACAACATGTTCTCCACTGACAAGACATGTTCTCCATTGACACAAGAACATGTTCTCCACTAACAAGAGAACATGTTCTCCATTGACACAAGAACATGTTCTCCACTAACAAAAAATCGGTCACATAATGTTATCATAGTGTACCAGTCACATTGTCAGCATAGTAGACGGTCACATATGTCTGTTCATCAATAGTCATATCTGGTCGAAGGTGAAAGTATTGATCACTTCCTATGTATAACGGTGTCCATCTACGTAATGTTTATCATCGGATGACCGTCACATGAGTATCATAGTTACGGTCACAATATGTGATTCATGATAATACAAGTCACATAGATAGGTTTCTATAGTATCACAGGTCACATATGTTCATCATTAGTATACGATCAATGGTTATTCATAGTATACAGCATAATCGTTTAGTTATCAGTTCACATATGTCCAATCATAGTATAGTTACGTGTTATCTATGATAATATCATCATAGACTGATATGTCACATAGGTATACGGTCACAACATATGTCATCATAGTATTACGGTTCAACATATGTTATAAGTATTAGGTCACATATGTCATCTAGTATACGTTCCCGCATGTTACATAGTATATAGTCACTATGTTATTATAGTTATAGTCACATATGTTTAATTATTTAACACAGAACCATAGACTCACCTTATAGAACGACTCTGTGATTGACCACCCCCTGCTGACAGCACTTTGTTTATGGCTTAGGATTTCAAGAGACTAAGAACCGGTTTACCTTTGGAACAAGGTTTGTGTCTTAAGAACTGGTTCTATCCATGACCCACAATCTACCTTTAGAACCAGGTTCTGCCTTTAGAACCAGTTTCTTCTTTTAGAACCAGGTTGCCTTTAGTGTCTGAAGTGAACTGAGGTTGACTGACGTGGTCCGAAGTGAACTGAAGTGACCTAAAGCAACTGAAGAGTTCTGGACTGCACTGAAGGGGACTTAAGTGGACCTGAAGTTGTCTAAGTGAACTGGAGTGAAATGAATGAACTAAGATGTCTCGACTGCGCTGAAGCGGTCTGAAATGAACGAAGTGGAATGAAGTGGTCGAAGTGGAACTGAAGTGGACTGAATGGACCGAATTACTGATTGGCCTGAAGTGGGCTTAAGTTGACTTCATCAGTAAAGACAAGACAGGTTCTGTTTGTCCATCCCTCATGGTAAAACACGTTTTATTCCCTTGTTGAAAGAAATCATCACGTTTGTTTTTACATTGTCATCCCCAGTCAAACATAAACAACATCAGGTCCAACAGAACCAATACAGTACCCTCTTTGGTTCTAGTCTGGTACCTGAAGCTGCTGACACAACCAACACCTCAGTCTGCTGTCAGTCGTGGGGGCACTTTTTACCCACAAGAGTTGTTTTCAACACGACGGAGATCCAATAAAGTTCTCCCCAAAGTTCTGTGAGGTTCTACATCCGAGGCGCAATCAGCCTGTTTATCAGAATAAGGGCACAAGATTTTATTTTATTTTATTTTATTTTATCAGAAATAACCTGATTGGTTGACGTTTGTCTTTACACCCATTGGGTTGTTTTAGTTGGTTCTGATCCAATCAGCGGTAGTGTTAGCTTTCTAGGCCCACCTCCTTCACAAGCTGTCCATCCAATGCCCCTCCCTTCAGAAAGTCCACTATCCAATCACAGTGCAGTGGTGTGTCCAGCAGGGGGCATGGCTCAGAGACTCCCTCTTGTAGTCTTGGGGGCCAGTTTGGGGACACCATTCGAGGGAGGGACAGGGGGGCCATCCAGGGGAGGAGGGGCAGGGGCGGGGAGGGGAGGGGCATTTCCTGGAGTGGGGTTTGGGGCTGGGGGTCACAGGTGTTTGGGGGAGGGAGGGCGGTGAGGAGGCAGCCATGGGGCACAGCGACGGAGGGGGAGGATGTGGTGGAGGGGGAGAAGGCCGGAGGCAGCAGGTCACAGCGGGGGCGGCCCTGAGGGGGAGGAAGAGGTGAAGGGGGGAGCTGAGGGGCTCCCAGGAGGCAGTAGGGGGGGCTGTCGGGGGGGGAGGACATGAACAGCGATGACGATAACGAGGGGGGGGAGCTTACAGGTTGGCTGACGAGGGGGAACCGCGGGGGGACTGTCCAAACTTTGACATCATCTGAGGGGGAGACAGATAACCATTAGTACAATGGAAATGTGGGAGAACAGTGAAAGAACAGGGTGTCTTGTCCATGGAGAACATGTTCGCTTTGCGCATGTTGGTTCTCTTCTAAGTTGTTCCGTTTACGTGGTCTTGTGCTATGAGTCTGTACCTCCTGATTCCTCCCAGGTGATGTTCTTTCTAGCTACCGTTTGGTCTGAAGACGCTTCAAGTCTACACACATCCGAGTTACCTTGCCGCCGGGAGACGTCCCTGAATGCAGCCTACCTAGTGAGTCGCTCTCATGCTCAGATGCGTGAGTTCTTAAGGACGCTCCCGAGCGGAGAGGATGAAAGCCAGTGATTCTCCCCCTGTGTGCGCAAACTCGATGCTGGGCGGCTGATTGAGTACGACGGTCGGACAATGGACAGGGAGACAGTGTGTTCTTCATCACCACCACGAAGCTCAAGCAAACACGTTTTTCTTCTCAATGACTAGGGACATCAGCATTTGTATACTGCCATTCTGAACAAGATAATCACATTGTTCTTCAATTCTTGCACAAAGACTTCACTGTTTTCGTCACCGCATTATCCCTGTAGTCTTTGAGACATGTTCTTTCAACTTCACTATTCTCTGTTAGGAACATGCTTCCTCCACTGACATAGAAAACATGTCTCCTCCCCATCACTCCCCACCCTGTACTTCGGTGAACAACATCTTTCCTCGCCACACTTCTCATTCCCCCCTTCCCCCGCGAATTCAATCTGTTCTCCACTGACAAGGACATACATGTTATCCACCTGAGGTCAAGAAACCATGTTCCCACTCCACGGAGACAACATGTTCTCCACTGACCCCATTTTCGGCTAACATGTTCTTCACTTGACTAATCCCTATTTTTCCCCCATCCGAGAACCCATGTCTCCTCCTCTCCTGATCACCACCCAAGAACCCATCGTTCTTCATTGACAACTTAGAGACATGTTTCCTTGACACGAAAACATGTTTTCACTGACAAGACAACATGTTTCTCACGACAACAAGAACATGTTCTTCACTGACAAGAGAACATGTTCTCCTCTGACACGGGAACATGTTCTTCACTTGACACGAGAACATGTTCTCCACTGACCCGAAGAACACGTTCTCCACTGAACGAGAAACGTTTCTCATCTGACACGTGGAGAGACATGTCTCCACACTGACAAGACCAAACATGTTCTATTGTCAAGAACAAAAATGTTTCTCCACTGACAGGAGAACATGTTTTCACTGACAAGGACCTGTTCTCCACTCACGACACATGGTCTCCTACAAGCATGTACCAGAGAGAACCTTGTTCTTATCGACAGCATTCATGTTCTTCACTGACAAGACAATGTCTCCACTCTACACATGACACATGTTCTCCACTCAACCAAGAGAACATGTCTCTACTGACACAGACATGTTTCTCCACTGGACATAAGCAATCATGTTCTCATTGTTAGTTACAGTGAGAACATTTTCTCCACTGTAAACTAACATGAGAACATGTCTCCTCTGACCGAGAAACACGTTCTTCACCGACCGCGAACCCGTTTTTCACTGAACAGAGACACGTTCTTCACTGACAAGAGAACATGTTCTCCACTCCCAGACAACAGTCTCCTCTGACACGAGAAACAGTTTTCCACCGACACGAGAACACATTTTCACCGGACACGGAGAACAGTTTCCACCGACAAGGAAGATGGACGATACATGTTCTCCCCCGCACGAGAACACGTTCTTCACTGAACAAGGAGAAACACGTTCCTCCACGACCAATGGAGAAACACGTTCTCCACTGACACGAGAACATGTTCTTCACTTGACTACCGTCGAGAGAACATGTTCTCTTACACGAATGTCTTACACGACAGCAACAGTTCTCCACTGACAAGAGAACATGGTCTTCACTGACAAGCGAAACATGTTCTCCCTCCACGGAACATGTTTCCTCTGACCCGAGAACATGTTCTTCACTGACATGAGAAGAACATGTTCTCACGAGAACACGTTCTCCACTCGACACGAGAACACGTCTCTCCACGACACGAGAAACTGTTCTCCTCTGACACGACAACATGTTCTTCACTGACGGGGGGAGAACATGTTTCCACTCACACGAGAATGTGTTCCACTGACACGAGAACATGTTTTTCACTGACAAGACAAATGTTCTCTACTCACGACAAACATGTTCTCCACTGACAAGACATGTTATCCACTGACACGAGGAGACATGTTTCTCACTGACAAGACAACATGTTCTCCATGACAAGACAGTTCTCCATTGACACAAAACATGTTCTCACGAAACAGTCTCATGCAAAGAACATGTTCTCCATTGACACAACAGAACATGTTCTCCACTAACA
>NW_020856961.1:172348-197348 GCF_000972845.2 Larimichthys crocea
AAAAATCGGTCACATATGGTTCATAGTTACAGCCCTGCACATGTCGTCACAGTCACATAGTAGACGGTCACATAGTGTTTCATAGTAATACAGGTCATAGTGAATAGGTTATCATAGTTAACGGTCACATATTTTATCATAGACAGTCACAATTATCATAGTATACGGTCACATATGTATCAGATAAATAAAGTCACATACAGTAGGTTTTTTATAGTATACAGTCACATATGTCATCATAGTATACGGTCACATGTGTTGTATCATAGTATACAGTCACCATATGTCATCATAGTATATACGGTCATATTTCATTCATATAATATATACGGTCACATATGTCATCATAGTATTACGGTCACATATGTTATCAAGTATAGTCACATATGTCATCAGTATACGTCGCATGTCATAGTATATAGTCACATATGTTATTATAGTTATAGTCACATATGTTATTATTTAACACAGAACCATAGACTCACCTTATAGAACGACTCTTGTGATTGACCACCCCTGCTGACAAGCACTTTGTTTATGGCTAGGAGTTTCAAGAGCTAAGAACCAGGTTTACCTTTGGAACAAGGTTTGTTCTTAAGAACCTGGTTCTATCCAGACCCAATCACCTTTAGAACCAGGTTCTGCTTTAGAACCATGTTCTTCTTTTAGAACCAGGTTCTGCCTTTGTGGTCTGAAGTGAACTGAGGTGTGGACTGGACGTGGTCCAAGTGAACTGAAGTGACCTAAAGTCAACTGAAGAGTTCTGGACTGCACTGAAGGGGACTTAAGTGACTGAAGTTGTCTAAAGTGAACTGGAGTGAAATGAATGAACTAAGATGTCTCGACTGCGCTGAAGCGGTCTGAATGAACTGAAGTGGAATGAATGGTCGAAGTGGAACTGAAGTGGACTGAATGGACCGAATGACTGAATGGCCTGAAGTGGGCTAAGTGACTTCATCAGTAAGAAAGACAGGTTCTGTTTGTCCATCCCTATGGGTAGAAACACGTTTATTCCCTTGTTTGAAAGAAATCATCACGTTTGTTTTACATTGTCATCCCCAGTCAAACATAAACAACATCAGGTCCAACAGAACCAATACAGTACCTCTTTGGTTCTAGTCTGGTACCTGAAGCTGCTGACACACCAACACCTCAGTCTGCTTCAGTCGGGTGGGCACTTTTTACCCAACATGAGTTGTTTTCAACACGAGGAGATCCAATAAGTTCTCCAAAGTTCTGTGAGGTTCTACATCCGGAGGCGCAATCAGCCTGTTTATCAGAATAAGGGCACAAGATTTTATTTTATTTATTTTATTTTATCAGAATATCCTGATTGGTGACGTTTGTCTTTACACCCATTGGTTGTTTAGTTGGTTCTGATCCAATCAGTGTAGTGTTAGCTTTCTAGGCCCACCTCCTTCACAAGCTGTCCATCCAATGCCCCTCCCTTCAGAAAGTCCACTATCCAATCACAGTGGCAGTGGTGTGTCCAGCAGGGGGCATGGCTCAGAGACTCCCTCTTGTAGGTCTTGGGGGCCAGTTTTGGGGACACCATGTCGAGGAGGGACAGGGGGGCCATCCAGGGGGAGGAGGGGCAGGGGCGGGAGGGGAGGGGCATTTCCTGGAGGTGGGGTTTGGGCTGGGGTCACAGGTTTTGGGGGAGGGAGGGGCGGTGAGGAAGGTCAGCCATGGGGCACAGCTGACGGAGGGGGAGGAGTGGTGGAGGGGAGAAGGCCGGAGGCAGCAGGTCACAGCGGGGGCGCCCTGAGGGGGAGGAGAGGTGAAGGGGGGAGCTGAGGGGCTCCCAGGAGGCAAGTAGGGGGGGCTGTCAGGGGGGGGGAGGACATGACAGCGATGACGAGTAACGAGGGGGGGGAGCTTACAGGTTGGCTGACGAGGGGGACCGCGGGGGGACTGTCAAACTTTGACATCATCTGAGGGGGAGACAGATAACCATTAGTACCATGGAACATGTGGGAGAACAGGTGAAGAACAGGGGTGGTGTTCTTGTCAGTGGAGAACATGTTCGCTTTAGGAGGGGCAGGGGCGGGGAGGGGAGGGGCAATCTCCTGGAGGTGGGTTGGGCTGGGGGTCACAGGTTTGGGGGAGGGAGGGCGGTGAGGAGGCAGCCATGGGCACAGCGACGGAGGGGGAGGTGGTGGTGGAGGGGAGAAGGCTGAGGCAGCAGGTCACAGCGGGGGCGGCCCTGAGGGGAGGAAGAGGTGAAGGGGGAGCTGAGGGGCTCCCGAGGAGGCAGTGAGGGGGGGCTGTCGGGGGGGAGGACATGACAAGCGATGACGAACGAGGGGAGGAGCTTACAGGTTGGCTGACGAGGGGGGACCGCGGGGGGACTGTCCAACTTTGACATCATCTGAGGGGGGAGACAGAATGACCATTAGTACCATGGGAACATGTGGAGAACATGTGAAGAACAGGGTGTCTTGTCAGTGGAGAACATGTTCTCTTGTTAGTGGAGAACATGTTCTTGTGTCAATGGAGAACATGTTCTCTTGTTAGTGGAGAACATGTTCTGTGTTCAATGGAGAACATGTCTTGTTCAGTGGAGAACATTTGTCTTGTCATGAAGAAACATGTTCTCGGTCAGTGGCGATAACATGTCTTGTCAGTGGAGAACATGTTTGTCGTGTGAGGTATGAGAACATTTGTCTTGTCAGTGAAAAACATGTTCTCTAGTGTCAGTGAAGAACACATTCTCGTGTGAGTGGAGAACATGTTCTCCCGTCAGTGAAGAACATGTTGTCGTGTCAGAGGAGAACATGTTCTGTTCAGTGGAGAACGTATGTCGTCGTCGTGAGTGGAGACATGTTCTCGTGTCAAGTGAGAAACATGTTCTCGGTCAGTGAGAACATGTTCCGTGTCAGAGGAGAACATGTTTTGTGTCATGTTCTCAGTGAAGAACGTGTTCGTCCGTTCCATGAACTGTTCGCTCGTGGATGGAAACATGTTTCTCTGACCGGTGTCAGTGAAGAACATTTTCTCGTGTCAGAGTGGAGAACGTGTTCTCTCCAAGAACCGTTTGGTCGAGGAAGGAACGTGTTTCTCCTTGTTCAGTGAAGAAACTTGTTCTCGTGCGGGAGAACATGTATCGTGCCCCTGGATGGCCCCCCTGTCCCTCCTCGACATGGTGTCCCCAAACTGCCCCCCAAGACCTACAAGAGGGAGTCTCTGAGCCATGCCCCCCTGCTGGACACACCACCTGCACTGTGATTGGATAGTGGACTTTCTGAAGGGAGGGGCATTGGATTGGACAGCTTGTGAAGGAGGTGGGCCTAGAAAGCTAACACTACAGCTGATTGGATCAGAACCAACTAAACAACCAATGGGTGTAAAGACAAACGTCAACCAATCAGGATATTCTGATAAAATAAAATAAAATAAAATAAAATCTTGTGCCCTTATTCTGATAAACAGGCTGATTGCAGCCTCCGGATGTAGAACCTCACAGAACTTTGGAGAACTTGATTGGATCTCCTCGTGTTGAAAACAGACTCATTGTGGGTAAAAAGTGCCCCACAGACTGAAGCAGACTGAGGTGTTGGTGTGTCAGCAGCCTTCAGGTACCAGACTAGAACCAAAGAGGTACTGTATTGGTTCTGTTGGACCTGATGTTGTTTATGTTTGACTGGGGATGACAATGTAAACAAACGTGATGATTTCTTTCAAACAAGGGAATAAACGTGTTTCTACCACTGAGCTGGATGGACAACAGAACCTGTCTGTCTTTACTGATGAAGTCCACTTCAGCCCACTTCAGGCCACTTCAGTCCATTTCGGTCCATTTCAGTCCACTTCAGTTCCACTTCAGACCACTTCATTCCACTTCAGTTCATTTCAGACCGCTTCAGCGCAGTCGAGACATCTTCAGTTCATTTCATTTCACTCCAGTTCACTTTAGACAACTTCAGGTCCACTTAAGTCCACTTCAGTGCAGTCCAGAACTCTTCAGTTGACTTTAGGTCACTTCAGTTCACTTCGGACCACGTCAGTCCACCTCAGTTCACTTCAGACCACTAAAGGCAGAACCTGGTTCTAAAAGAAGAACATGGTTCTAAAGGCAGAACCTGGTTCTAAAGGTAGATTGTGGTCCTGAGATAGAACCAGGTTCTTAAGACAAAACCTTGTTCCAAAGGTAGAACCTGGTTCTTAAGGCTCTTAGAACCTTCCTCAGCCATAAACAAAGTGCTGTCAGCAGGGGTGGTCAATCACAAGAGTCGGTTCTATAAGGTGAGTCTATGGTTCTGTGTTAACTATAATAACATATGTGACTATATACTATAATAACATATGTGACTATATACTATGATAACATGCGACCGTATACTATGATGACATATGTGACTATATACTATGATAACATATGTGACCGTATACTATGATGACATATGTGACCGTATACTATGATGACATATGTGACCGTATACTATGATGACATATGTGACTGTATACTATGATAACACATGTGACCGTATACTATGATGACATATGTGACTGTATACTGTAAAAACATACTGTATGTGACTGTATACTGATAACTTATGTGACTGTACGCTATAATAACCTGGTTCTAAAGGTAGACTGTGGTCTTATGGTAGAACCTGCCTCTAAAAGGAGATTGTGGTCCGAAGGTAGCACCGGGTTCTAAAGGCAGAACCTTGTTCCAAAAGTAGAACCTTGTTCCAAAGGTAGAACCTTCCTCAGGCATAAACAAAGTGCTGTCAATCACAAGAGTCAGTTCTATAAGGTGAGTCTATGGTTCTGTGATAATTACAATAACATGTGACTGTACGCTATAATAACATATGTGACTGTATACTATGATAACCTGGTCCGAAAGGTAGACTGTGGTCCTAAGATAGAACCAGGTTCCAAACGTATAACCTTGTTCCAAAGGTAGAACCTGGTTCTTAAGGCAGAACCTTCCTCAGCCATAAACAAAGTGCTGTCAGCAGGGGCGGTCAATCACAAGAGTCGGTTCAATAAGGTGAGTCTATGGTTATGTGATAATTACATATGTGACATATGTGACTATATACTATGATAACGTGACTGTACGCTGTAATATGTGACTGTATACTATGATAACATGTGACCGTATACTATGATAACATATGTGACTGTCCGCTATAACAACATATGACTGTATACTATGATAACATGTGCTGTATAGTATGATAACATATATGACTGTATACTATGATAACATATGACTGTATACTATAACATATGTGACCGTATACTATAATAAGATATGTGACTGTATACTATGATAACACATGTGACCGTATACTATGATACCATATGTGACCGTATACTATGATGACACATGTGACCGTATACTATGATGACACGTGACCGTATACTATGATGACACATATGACTGTATACTATCAAATCAAATCAGATTTTATTTGTACAGACCAAAGTCACAAAGTCCATTTTCCTCTGAGGCTTTACAATCTGTACAGGGAGTGACACCCTGTACAGATTGACAATGAATTACAATGACTGATAAAATGATTACAGAAGCGAGAGAGAGAGAGATTTCAGTAAAGGAGATGTGACTGCATCTTCAACCAATACTGTGCCTGACTAGGCATAACCCTCAAAGGGACGGACGGACGGACGGACGGACGGACGGACGGACGGACGGACGGGAGGGAGGGGGAGTCCCCCGGCAGTCTAGTCCTATTGTAGGTAAAATTGTAGGTCATCCAACTTTTTATATCCTTAAGGCATGCTTGGAGTTTAGTTAACTGATTGGTTTCATCAGGCTTGATCGATAAATATAATTGGGTGTCGTCCCGTCAGCATAACAAATGAAAATTAATTATTAAGAGTGATTCCTAATAATGTTCCCTAGAGGAAGCATATATAAACTGAATAGAAGTGGTCCTAGTACAGAACCTTGTGGGACACAACATGAACACAACATGAACACATGAACACAACATGAACACAACATGAACACAACATGAACACAAACACAACATGAACACAATATGAACAAATGAACACAACATGAACACATGAACACAACATGAACACATGAACACAACATGAACACAACATGAACACATGAACACAACATGAACACATAAACACAACATGAACACAATATGAACACAATATGAACACAACATGAACACATGAACACAACATGACACAACATGAACACATGAACACAACGAAATACAAACTGAACACAACATGAACACAATAACACACAAACACAACATGAACACCACATGAACACAACATAACAAATAACACAACAGGACACCAATATGAACACACATGAACACATGAACACACATGAACAATCATGAACACATAAACACAATATGAACACAACATGAACACAGCATGAACACATCAACACAACATGAACACATGAACACATCATGAACACAACATGAACACACATGAACACATGAACACAACAGAACACAACATGAACACATAAACACAACATGAAATCAATCAGATTTTATTTGTAGAGACCCAAGTCACAAAGTCCATTTTCCTCTGAGCTTTACAATCTGTACAGGATTGACACCCTACCTCTGTCTTAGACCCTCGGTTCCAGTGAGAAAAACTTGCCCCTGCAGTCTAACCTATGGCAGCATAACTGAAGGGATGACCTGAGCCAGCACTAACTATAAGCTCTATCAAAAAGGAAAGTCTTCAGTCTACTCTTAAAAGTGATGACCGTGTCTGCCTCCTGAACCCAGAATGGTAGTTTGTTCCACATAAGAGGAGCCTGATAGCTGAAAGCTCTGGCTCCCAATCTACTTTTGGAGACTATAGGACCACAAGGAACCACAAGGAACCCAGCGCCTGAGAGCGCAGGTTCTAGAGGGTAGTAAGGTACTATGAGCTCTTTTAGATATGATGGTGCCTGACCATGAAGAGCTTTGTAAGTAAGGAGAATAATTTTAAATCTATTCTAGATTTAAACAGGTAGCAATGCAAGGAAGCCAAAATGGGAGAGATGTGATCTCTGATCTTGGTTCCTGTCAGAACACAGTGCAGCAGCATTCTGAATTAACTGCAAAGTCCTAAGAGACTTATTGGAGCACTGATAACAAGAGTTACAATAGTCCACGCCTAGAAGTAACAAAGCGTGGACTAGTTTTTTCTGCTCGCCTGAGAGGACAATGCGTCTGATTTTAGCGATGTTACGTAAGTGGAAGAATTGCAGTCTTGAAATTTGTTTTATGTGACGTTAAGGACCAAATCCTGATCAAAAACAACTCCAAGATTTTTACAGTGGAGCTGGGCCAGGGTGATCCCATCTAAAGTAACTAAGTCTCTAGAAAGAGAGTTTCTGAGGTGTTTGGGTCCAATTACAAGAAACTTCAGTTTTGTCTGAATTTAACATCAAAAAATTTGTAGGTCATCCAACTTTTATATCCTTAAGGCATGCTTGGAGGTTTAGTTAACTGATTGGTTGCATCAGGCTTGATCGATAAATCCTTTCCTTGATGCCAGTTTGATGTTCCAGTCTCTGTAAAGAATTTGATGGTCAATGGTGTCAAATGCGCACTAAGATCTAACAGGACAGTACAAGAGAGTCCTTTGCTGATGCCCATTAGGAGGTCATTTGTAACTTTGGCTAATGCGGTCTCTGTGCTATGATGCACTCTAAATCCTGACTGAAATCCTCAAATAGACTATTGTTATGGAGAAAGTCACACAGCTGATTAGCTACAGCTTTCTCAATATCTTAGACAGAAAGGGAGGTTTGATATCGGTCTGTAGTTGGCCAAGACTCTGGTCTAGAGTGGGCTTTTTAAAGAAGAGGTTTAATTACAGCTACCTTAAAGGACTGTGGTACATTCCTGATAATAAGACGATTAATCGTATCCAATAAAGAATGACTAACTACAGGTAAAACATCCTTGAGCAAACCGGTTGGGATGGGGTCTAAGAGACAGGTTGACGGCTTAGCTGCAGAAGATTAAAGTTTTGATGAAGGTCGATGGGGAAAAACAGTCTAATACATATCAGGTTTTACAGCTGTTTCAAAACTTGCTGATCAGATGCAGATCAATGCCTGTTGGGGCAAGAGGTGATGGATTTTGTCTCTAATAGTTATAATCTTATCATTAAAGACGCTCATGAAGTCATTGCTACTTAGACCTAAAGAATAGATGGTTCAGTAGAGCTGTGGTTCTTGTTAGCCTGGCTACAGTGCTGAAGAGAAACTGGGTTGTTCTTATTCTCCTCTATTAAAGAAGAGTAGTAGGCTGCTCTGGCATTACGGAGAGCTCCTGTATGTTTTGAGATTATCTTGCCAGACTAGATGAGATTCTTCCAGTTTAGTGGCACCCATTTGCGTTCAATACGTGCCTCTTGCTTTAATTTACGAGTCTGCTGGCTATACCATGGTGCTAGCCTTCTTTGTTTAATTATCTTCTTTCAGAGGTGCAATAGGTCTAGAGTTGTCCGTAATGGAGCCTGTAATTACTACAACAAGATGGTCTATTTGTGAGGGGCTAAAGGAAGCAGACAAGTCCTCTGTTACAGTTAGACATGGCTTGAATTCAATGCTGAAGGAATCACTTCCTTAAATTGGCTACAGCACTATCAGATAAACATCTGCTGTAGAAGCTTCACAAAGGCTTAGAGTCAGTAGTATGAACTCAAAGGTTATTAAGAATGTTCAGACAGAGAGGATTCTGTGGGAAGACTATTATATTATCAATTTCAATGCCAATGAAAAGAACGAGATCAAGAGTGTGGTTCGACAATGAGTCGGTTTATTTACGCTTTGACAAAAGCCAATTGGTCTAATAGAGAGATAAACCCAGTACTAAAGACTATCATTGTGGTTGTCCACATGAATGTTAAAATCACCTACAATAATTACTTATCTGTTTTAAGGATCAAGCCTGATGCAAATTCTGCAAATCAGATTAAAATTCAGAATAAGGACTGGAGCTCGATATACTGTAACAAATAAAATTGGCTGCGAAGTTTTCCAGGTTGGGTGAGTGAGGCTAGAACAAGACTTTCAAATGAATTATAATTTTAGTTTAGGTTTAGATTTTATTAATAGACTTGAGTCAAATATGGCTCCAACTCCACCACCTCGACCAGTACTTCGAGGAACGTGAGTATTATATGACTCGGAGGAGTGGATTCATTTAAGCTAACATATTCATCCTCCTGCAGCCAGGTTTCAGTGAGACAGAACACTCAATATCAGAGTCGATATAATTCATTGACTAAGACAGCTTTAGAGACAAAGACCTGATATTCAGGAGTCCACATTTAATTCTCTTATTTTGGACTGTTGGAGATGTTGTGATTTATTTGTATTAAGTTTTTATGATGAACCCTCTTCTTTTGTTTTATCTTTAAATATGTGGGTGGACGGGGACAGAACACAGTCTCTATACAAGGGACCTGGGTGGACGGGGACAGACACAGTCTCTATACTAAAGGACTGGGTGGACGGGGACAGACACAGTCTCTATTCTAAAGGACTGGGTGGACGGGGACAGACAGTCTCTATACTAAAGGACTGGGTGGACGGGGACAGACACAGTCTCTATACTAAAAGGACTGGGTGGGCAGGCTGCTCTAATGAGCGGAGCAGAGAAGCGTGTAAAGACTGCAGCTTGGCTTCCTGTGCGTCAGCTCTGGGTATGTCGACATGGTCAGCTAATAAACTTGGCCATATTTCTAGATATGAGAGCTGCTCCATCCAAAGTGGGATGGATGCCGTCTCTCCCAATCAGACCAGGTTTTCCCCAGAAAGGTGTCCAATTGTCTATGAAGCCCACATCGTTTGCTGGACACCACCTCGACAGCCAGCGGTGAAATGACGACATGCGGCTAAACATGTCGTCACTGGTCACATGAACACAACATGAACACATTTTTTTCACTTTGAAAAAACGTTCCAATACTTATATATCCAATACTTTTTATACTATAATTAAAAAAATGTAAATAAAATTAAAATCAAAATTGTACTTTTCATACTTCGCGTGTTATTTGTGATTATAGTCAGAATGTGAGTATTTCTTTATAGTTCATCAAACTTTGTTTGAAATGTCCTGACCCTCGGTTGGTCCGTGAACGCCTCAGAAGTCGCGCGCTGATCAGACCTGATTAAACTCACCTGTCGGTGTCACGGCGGCGGCTCGTGCTGCGTCTGAACCGAGTTTACCGTGAACGTTTCCTTGAGTTTGCCGGCGGCGGGATGCAGAAAGGCCTGAAGAAGTACTTCGTCAACATGGACGAGTACCTGTGCAGTCTGGGTCTGTACCGGAAGATGGTGGCCCGGGACGCGTCCAGTCTGTTCCGAGCCGTGTCCGAACAGGTGAGCCGGGACACAGCTAGCTAACAGCGGGGGGGAGCCGCAGGTACAGCTGGGTTAGAAAGGGAGAGACAGGCCACCTCTGACCGGGGTCAGGACAGGACAGGGCCCGGGAAAGGACGCGAGGTGGGAGGTCAGAGGTCAGGTTATGGTGTGTGTGTTTATGTGACATCATATTTGAGTGTGATCTGATTGGTCGGTTGTTGGTGATGTGTCTTGTAGTTGTACTACTCTCAGAATTACCATCAGAGGATCCGTCAGGACTGCGCAGACTTCATGAGATCCAACAGGAGCAACTTTGAGCCGGTGAGTCCTCAGTGTCAGTCCTGTTGCTGCCACGTTAGTCGATTAGTCACGATTATGTCGACAACATCTTCGACAACTGATTTAGTAGTCGACGCATCGTTTTTTTTTTATCTTCGACAACTGATTTAGTAGTCGACGCATCGTTTTTTTTTTACTTTGCTTTTCTCTTGAAACTGCGGCTGCAGCTTCCACTGTCTGCCTTTCTGTCACACACACACACCTACGCACATGCGCAGTAGTGGTAATCGGCGTCAGGCCTGACTGTACCGTAAATGATACCATAACACAGACCCTCCAGGAATTCACAATGTTGCAATTTGCAACTTCAACGCAACTTCAGTGAATCTCCGTGAATTCAGAGCGGTGTTGTAATTTTAACCAATGACCGCGATTTTTCCACAACTTCCGTGCAGTCTGACTGGGGGATCCAACTCGGCGGGTCAGGGACGCCCGCACGGTGCGGGAGGATCCCCTAGTGGGACCTCTCCCTGGTGCTGGCTGGCCTCCGCCGGGCGCATTTTCTCCGCGGCGGCTCTGGGTCGGCATGGAAAGACTTGGGGGCCAAGGTGGCTCACGGCTCTGTCCGCGAGCTTTATAGCACCCGCCCACTCGCCCCTCTCCGGAACAGTCAATTTACGTATGATCCGATTAGTCGACTAATCAAAAATCGGTGATTAGTTGACTATCAAAATAATCGTTTGTGGCAGCCCTAGTTGCTATGGTTACCTACATTTACATTTAGTCATGTGACTCACAGAGAAGGGAACAGTCTCGGTACAGTGAGATAAGAAAGCGTTAGTGCAACAGTAACTGCTGTGACATTCTTAAATGGGCAGGTTTCCCATGTCCAGCTGTTGGTAATGTTGTAGAGGAGGTCCTCTCTGAAGAGCTGGAAGTCTGTGAAGGTAGAGAGGGACACCCCTGATCTGGTAGGAACTGGTAGGATGTTCCACCAAAGGGGAACAACAGACAGAAAAGTTTGGATTGTCCTAAGCGTACGGGTGGCAGAGCCAGGCGTCGCTCATTGGAGGAGGTAACGTATGCCTGTATAAGGGTGTTCGGGTAGGTAGGTGCAGTACCGGAGACAACTTTGTAGTCAGCATTAGCGCTTTGAATTTAATGCGGGCTGCAACAGGTACCCAGTGGAGCTCGATGAGCAGCAGGGTGACATGTGACCTTTGGGTTGGTTGTAGACCAGGGGCCTCATGTACGAATACTTGCGTGGATTTTCACGTGAAACATGGAGTACGCCAAAACCCAGAAACTCAGATGTATCAAAGTGTGCGTTCGCATGGATCCAAGCACGTTTCTTTTGTACATCCCAATCAACGTGGAATTGAGCGCACATGCAACTCCTCCCTGTCCCCGCCCCTATTTACATATGCAAATCTATTTAAATAGGCCCTGGACAAAGGAAAGAAAATGAATTTCACAGAGTCTGAGCTAAAGATTCTAGTGAATGAAGTGGAGATTCTGTTTGGTTCCCTGTCAACAGGGATAAATATGACCAAAAAAAGACGTGAGTGGGAGCTTGTGTGTGAGGCTGGAAATGCCGTGGGATCCGAGCAGCGCACACAGGTGTGGACAGGTGTGGCGCCGTGGCTGACATTTCCAACTTTACGCCCGCTTTTACTGACAAGAATACTGAACACAGGGAGACAATCAGGGGCTTGTTAGAAAGCTCTGCAGCTCTAATTTCACCAGCAGAAAATAAAGAAAACCAAAAACATGATATTTGAATGCTTTGTACATGAGGCCTCAGGCGCGCTGCCGCATTCTGGATCATCTGTGTGTTACCTGTAGGTTAACACACCTGGAGCTTCCACTCACACCTGATCATCATTAGAGTGTCAGGACTGAGTACTAACGCAGTACTAAGTAACAGTTGTATTTAAGTCGTGAACTTTGTTGATGGGTGATCTTCGTTTACTGAATGAGCTCCACATGTTTGATGCTCTCCGTTAGTTGTTAGTGGAACTGACGTTCGTTAACGATGCTGACAGTTTGTAACAGAAACATTGCTTAGCACATGACGGCAGACAGTGATGTAATTTGGTTCTGACCTCACTTCCTGCTCACTGCAGCGGTGCGACCAATGAGCAGGCAGATTTTTTTTGTCACATGTGAGACCACCTGGTGTCCTGACAGACCAGGTGAGACCTCGCACCCCCACGCAGTGAACTGATAAACACGTGTGTCGTCTCTTTCAGTTCGTCGAAGGTTCGTTTGAGAAGTACCTGGAGCGTCTGGAGGACCCGAAGGTGAGCCGTGGTGACCTTTGACCCCACTGAACACAGTTTACCTGTGAACAGGTGTAACAGTGAGTGTGTGTTTGCAGGAGACAGTGGGTCAGGTCGAGATCAAAGCTCTGTCTCAGCTATATAGGTGAGTCCTGGTCCCAGAGTGGTTTTACCCGTGGGCGGAGCCAGGCTGCTGCTTCCTATCTTTATGCCAAGCTAATTGATAATTGTGTGTGTGTGTAGGCGTTGTTTCCTGATCTATCGTTATCCGGGTAAACCAGCCACCGTGATCTCAGAGGACGACTTTGTCGACAAGGTGATGACGTTTGTAGTTTGTTTCCTGTCAGCACACAGAACTGTGATTGGCTGATGAGCTGGCTGCGACTGCACCTCCAGAAACACCTGATGACACTTCAGACTCAACATGTGAACACAGTCTGTTGACGTAGAGAAGTACAGGTGACGTAGAGGTTGCACATGTGTGATATACAGGTGACGCAGAGACGTACAGGTGACACACAGGTGATGCAGAGACATACAGGTGACGCAGAGACGTACAGGTGACACACGGGTGACGCAGAGACGTACAGGTGACACACGGGTGACGCAGAGACGTACAGGTGACACACGGGTGACGCAGAGACGTACAGGTGACACACGGGTGACGCAGAGACGTACAGGTGACACACGGGTGACGCAGAGACGTACAGGTGACACACGGGTGACGCAGAGACGTACAGGTGACACACGGGTGACGCAGAGACGTACAGGTGACACACGGGTGACGCAGAGACGTACAGGTGACACACGGGTGACGCAGAGACGTACAGGTGACACACGGGTGACGCAGAGACGTACAGGTGACACACGGGTGACGCAGAGACGTACAGGTGACACACGGGTGACGCAGAGACGTACAGGTGACACACGGGTGACGCAGAGACGTACAGGTGACACACGGGTGACGCAGAGACGTACAGGTGACACACGGGTGACGCAGAGACGTACAGGTGACACACGGGTGACGCAGAGACGTACAGGTGACACACGGGTGACGCAGAGACGTACAGGTGACACACGGGTGACGCAGAGACGTACAGGTGACACACGGGTGACGCAGAGACGTACAGGTGACACACGGGTGACGCAGAGACGTACAGGTGACACACGGGTGACGCAGAGACGTACAGGTGACACACGGGTGACGCAGAGACGTACGGGTGACACACGGGTGACGCAGAGACGTACGGGTGACACACGGGTGACGCAGAGACGTACGGGTGACACACGGGTGACGCAGAGACGTACGGGTGACGTACGGGTGACGCAGAGACGTACGGGTGACACACGGGTGACGCAGAGACGTACGGGTGACACACGGGTGACGCAGAGACGTACGGGTGACACACGGGTGACGCAGAGACGTACGGGTGACACACGGGTGACGCAGAGACGTACGGGTGACACACGGGTGACGCAGAGACGTACGGGTGACACACGGGTGACGCAGAGACGTACGGGTGACACACGGGTGACGCAGAGACGTACGGGTGACACACGGGTGACGCAGAGACGTACGGGTGACACACGGGTGACGCAGAGACGTACGGGTGACACACGGGTGACGCAGAGACGTACGGGTGACACACGGGTGACGCAGAGACGTACGGGTGACACACAGGTGACGCAGAGACGTACGGGTGACACACAGGTGACGCAGAGACGTACGGGTGACGTAGAGAAGTACAAGTGACGTAGAGGAGACGTAGAGGTGGCGCACGTGTGACGCAGAGAAGTACAGGTGACACACAGGTGTCGCAGAGACATACAAGTGTCGCAGAGACGTACAGGTGACACACAGGTGACGCAGAGACGTACAGGTGACACCCAGGTGATGTAGAGATGTACAGGTGACACCCAGGTGACGCAGAGACGTACAGGTGACACACAGGTGACGCAGAGATGTACAGGTGACACACAGGTGACGTAGAGATGTACAGGTGACACACAGGTGACGCAGAGATGTACAGGTGACACACAGGTGACGCAGAGACGTACAGGTGACACACAGGTGATGTAGAGATGTACAGGTGACACACTGGTGATGCAGAGACGTACAGGTGACACACGTGTGACGCAGAGACGTACAGGTGACACACAGGTGACGTAGAGATGTACAGGTGACACACAGGTGACGCAGAGACGTACAGGTGACGCAGAGACGTACAGGTGGCACACAGGTGATGTAGAGATGTACAGGTGACGCAGAAATGTACAGGTGACACACAGGTGACGTAGAGACATACAGGTGATGTACAGGTGACGTAGAGGTGAACTAAGTAACTAAAGACTGACTAAATGAATTTTACGTCGTCTTAATGAAATTATTTCATACGCTGAAAGTTTTAAATTATTTTAGAATTTCTAAATAAATTCGAAGAATCCAACAAAGACTAAAGCCTCGTATGATGACATCATTAAAACTTTAATGAAGAAATCAGCTGATGACATCATCAGGCCCCTGGTCACATGACATGAAACTGATGTGATTGGTTAGTGCTGACAGTCTGTGTTGCCTAGGTGACACTGTGTTGCTCCATCAACGGTCACTACGACATTGTTTACCCAAGGAGTTACCCCGCCTCCGCCGCCCTCTGTCAGTGTGAGTACTGCTCTCTGATTGGTCGGTCCTCACAGGATAGTTTGAATGTGTGTGTGGGTCCTCACGCGTGTGTGCGTGTGTGTGTGTTCAGCTCTCCTGTATGAGCTGCTCTACACTCAGGTGTTCGGCTTGGAGGAAGCGGAGCTCTGTCATGCCATGGAGGCCTTCAGGGTCGGAGGTCGTCGCTATAGAAACAGCCCGTCAGTGTGTAGTGACATCGATGTTGGCTATGACACACCTGAGGACCGCAGTCACAGGTGTGTGTACGTACACACACACACATTGTTTAAACACTGATGTCATGATGAACATTCACAATAACAATTATCAGATGTTCTGACATCTGATGACATCACCCTTGTAGTTACAGGTGTTTGTTTTACCTGCAGGGACGAGGTAGAGGCGGGTGGCGCTTCTGAGGAAAAATTCAGAGCTGTGACGGAGGAATCAAAGGTCAGTCTGCTGATCGGTCGATCAACCAATCAGTGATGCAGCAGACTGAGGTCCAGACTTACTTTAATCTTTAATTTTATTGGTCAGCCTCCTGCAGAAGCCCCACCCCCTTCCAGACTGTCGCTACCTTATAAGGTGATGAAGTCTCTGGATGGAGAAGTTTACAGAAACCTGGAGTTTGACGTTTGGCAGGACACCTGTAAAGGTAACACACCTGAGTGAACACACACACACCTGTTGATGGTTCTGGTTATGTGATCTCATGGACGTGTTTGTATGACTGACAGAGATGCAGAAGACAGACTACATGGTGTTTGCAGGGAGGCAGTACTTCCTGGGAGACAAATGTCAGGTAATAAACACAGGTGCTTTTGTCTGTCTGTCTGTCTCTCTCAGGTGGTTTTACCTGTCTGCGTATGCGTCTCAGGTAGTTTTACCTGTCTGTCTGTCTGTCTGTCTGTCTGTCTGTCTGTCTCAGGTGCGTCTGGAGCCAAAGGGGAAGTACTACAATGCTTTCATCCAGGAAGTAGGAACACACTCATCAGCTGTCACCGTCTTCATCGAGGAGCTGGGAGAGAAGTAAGACCTGAACCTGGTCCAAACTTCACCTTAACCAAGTCTGAACCCCCAAGCAGCCCAAACAAGGGCCAAGCTGAACAGCCTGATCCAGCAAACGAGTCCAGAACCGGGTTCAGCATCAAGTTCTCAGTTCTTTGTTAAACTGTGAAGACATCTGATTTAAACATGGATCAGGTCTTTGATCTGGATCAGGTCTTGATGGTTCCTCATGTCTCTCTATGTGCAGACACCTGGTTCCTCTGATTGATCTCAAACCGGTGAATCCGGTTCCAGCGTGGAACGTTGCTGCTCCTCCTAGAAAAGGAGACCTGGGTACGTTTGATCCGATTTAGCTCTGAACATGTTTGACACTGATCCACACTGACCTATACTGATCTATACTGATCCACACTGATCTATATTGATCCACACTGATCCACAGTGATCTAGAGTTGCACGATACCTACAGTACCCCGCGGTGCCAAATCGTAACGGTTCCTACTATACTAGAAATTCTACAGGATGGTCCTACCGTGGATTACTATACTACCGGTGCCAGTTTCCGCCTCTGCTCTCCTCCCGGCTTCTCACTGCATGCTACTCCATGTAAACAAACCAACATGGCAACTACTGCAACCGAACTACACAGCTGCTGAATGATTGGCTGTTTGCCTGTTACTGGTGACGTCCGGGGATATGATAGGCTGTTTCCGCACGCTGGGTCCGCCCGTCTGTTAGCTGATTGGCTGTTCGTGTGTTTCTGCCGGCAGGAACGAACTCCATGAAGACAGCTCCGCTTCCATAGAAACTCGCTTCAGAACAAACAACAAGCTAAAGTTCTGTCTCGCCCAGACGCATGCACGGCTTAAAGTCACAAACACGAGACAACACATTTACCATGACAGAAGCACCGACGGCGTCAGTGGCTCCACTCATTTGTTTCAGTCTAATTCTTACTTCACTAGTATTACGTTTATCATGCACCAAACTATAACTTGTACAAATATATTGAAATTCATAAACATAATAATCATTTTAAAAAAGGCTGCAGTATCGCGATAATACCCGTAACCGTGATACTTTGTCTGGTATAGTATCATGGTTATTCGTTTTGGTATCGTGACAACTCTACACTGATCTTAAATGATAAATGAGCCGCTAACATGAACGTCTTGTTTGTCAGACTTGGACTCTCGTGGTCAGCGTCACCACCGTCATCGGTACTTCAGGAAGTCTCGTGGCAGCAGTGGTGTAAAGGGGGCGGAGCTGATGATGCAGCCACCACCACCTTATGGAGGCCCTGCCCCCTCTGGCCTGCCACCACGGTTCCAGCCGGCAGGTCAACCTCGTCCACCTCCTCCCCCAGTACCAGGTGCCATGACCTACGACCCCTACACCACCCCACACCACCACCACCACCACCCCACAGCCAGACCTCCTCGCTATGGAGCCTCCAGGTGGGTCTTTTTACACCTGCGTGTGACCTGCTTACTTTTTTAGTCCTGTTCAGGTGTTTTTCTTGTTTACTGTTTTTTAGAGACAAAAGTTCAGTTTGATCGATGACGGTTCAAAAACACAATGACTGTGTGTGTGTGTGTGTGTGTGTACGTGTGTACCTGTGTCATGGATTCTGGTCAGAAGCTCCACTCGTTTCCTGAACCGTCACCTGATTGGTCCACAGTTGACCTATTACCACCCTGGCAGACGATATTACGACTACGAGAACTACGCGTTCCGCTCACGGTAACACGACTCTTCTCCTCATTGATTGGTTGATTGTGGTGCTCATTATGTGTTAATGATTGTGTCTTGGCGTGCTAACGATGGTTTGTTCAGACGTAGCCGCCGTCAGCTCGCCGCTCTCAATAAGGACGGTCAGTTTGGTTTCTCTGCGGAGGCTGAGGAGGAGCCAGCTGACCTGGACCCGACCATTGCCTACTACCAGCTGGACGACAGCGCTGATACCGTGTTCCCTCCGCTGCCGGTGAGAGAACCAAAACTACAAGAAGCACATGAAGCCATTAAATACGTCATGTGACCTGATGACATGAGACACATGATGTGACTCCTCCCTTAGGGTCAGGCAATGGCCCCTCCCCAAACAGTGGGAGCCCCACCCCCTCCTACAGGCTCCACCTACAGGGTTCAGCGAGGCTCGGGGTCGCTCCCCCCCGCACCTCCACCTGGAAATACCCCAGTCTGTTCGTCCGAGGAGGACCAGGAGGACACAAGCACTGTAGAGGACCAGGGTGAGGGCTTTTACCTTACCTTACCTAAAAGAATTTCCTCTGGTAGGCTTTTATTCTGGAAAACTGTGAAGGAAGTGTTTTGAGGAGTAAATATCTGACATGATTCGTGTATTTCTGTCAGCTGAGTACACGGAGGACTACATCTACATCACCCAAGGTGAGTATCTGACCGTCTGTACGAAGAGACTAGCACCTGACCAGAGGAAGTGACCCAAGTGTCATCTGTTTCAGATCAGAGCTACCAGACCGCAGGTGTTTACACTGCTGCTGAGTCTGCCTCCAACCAGGTAATACACCTGACTTCAGACGTACCAGGTGTTTAACACGAGAAAGAAAATTCAGTAATGTTGTTTTGATGAAACTCAGCAAAACAAAAGGTTCCTGTACAAGACAAACAGTTACCTGTACGAGACTAACAAACAGTTACCTGTGCAAGACTAACAAACAGTTACCTGTACGAGACACGCAGTTTCCTGTGACACACACACAGACAGGTAAAACCACCTGATTAGATTAGATTGTACTTTATTCATCCCACAACGGGAAAATTTACTTTTTACAGCAGCAGAGAGTGTGATACACAGAATTAAAGTAGAAAGGACAAAACACAACGAACAAACAGAAGTCTCATAACATACACAATAAACAAAAGAACAACCGGCAACCAACAATGTGTGAAAAAAGTACTGAAGGTAAAAGTGGCATGATATAAATAATATGACAGTGTGAAGTGACCATGATATAAATAATATCACAGTGTGAAGTGACCATGATATAAATAATATTGCGGTTAAAGTTCAGTCTGCTCCTGTCCCTGTCTGTGCTGTCCCTTGTTTAGCTGAACACCCAGGAGTTTGTAGCTCTCCTGACCCTAACCCTTCTCTCTGATACACAGACCTGTACAAAATACTCAACAAACAACAAACTGGCGATCAGGTCACATGATTAGTGATGTCATGAATCTGTGAGCTTCAGAGGAGACAAGGGTGTCTTAAGTTTTGTCTTATTTTGAAAGGAGCAGGAAGGAGGTGCGGCTGACTCTCCTCCGAGACCAGAGATGAACTTCAGCTTCACGCAGCAGGTAGAGGCTTAATGAGGTGTGTTCACTGATTGGTTCCTGGTTACCTCACAGCCCATGCACTCCTCCAGTGAACGACGCCTGGCTCTGCCACCTGTTCACTCAAGGCAATCCAAACTCTTCGTCTGTTGTTCCCCATTGGTGGAACGTTCTACCAGTTCCTACCAGATTAGGGGCGTCCCTCTCCACCCTCACAAACCTCCTGAAGACCTCCAGCTCTTCAGGAGCTCTTCCTCTACAACACTACACGACAATTCTATACCTTTAAAGAATCATCACTAGCACTTATCGCACTCTACCTTGATCGTTCCGATGGAGCAGGTCACTGTTGATTGGTTGTCTGTATTTGAACACAGGTAGTGAAGCCGTTAGCAGTCATCTGCTCTCCACGCTCCTCTTCATCATCCTCACCATCATCATCGTCATCGCGTGTACCTGCAGCTGCTCACCTGACGCCAGCTACACACACACAGACACGTTCAGGTACACACACACGGACACGCTCATGTACACAGACACACGCTCATGTACACACACACATGCTCAGGTACACACACACATGCTCATGTGTACACACAGACACGCTTAGGTACACACACACATGCTCAGGTACACACACACACAGACACGCGCTCAGACACACACACACACATATATGCTCAAGTACACAGACACACGCTCAGGTACACATACACACATGCTCATGTGTACACACACACACACACACACACACACACACACAGACACGCTCAGGTACACACAGACACACGCTCAGGTACACACACACATGCTCAGGTACACACAGACACGCGCTCAGGTACACGCACACACAGACACGCTCAGATACACATGCACACACAGACGCACTCAGGTACGCACACACACAGACACGCTCAGGTACACACACACATTAATTTGATATTGTCTGCTCTTAGTTGCCATGGCGATCCCAGCTGCTTCTCCGTGGTTGGTTAATGAGTTGGGTGAGACTCTGTGTACCGTGGTAGCTCCGCCCCCTTACTCCTATGACCCCAATGGCAGTGACTTACCCCGAGGTCAGAGGTCACCACACACCATGTCACTTCCTGTGTCACTTTCTGTCCAACTTATTCATAAAACTGTGTGTGTCTGTCTGTGTGTGTCTGTGTGTGTCTGTGCGTGTCTGTGCATGTCTGTGTGTGTCTGTCTGTGTGTGTCTGTGTGTGTCTGTGCGTGTCTGCATGTCTGTGTGTGTCTGTCTGTGTGTGTCTGTGTGTGTCTGTCTGTGTCTGTCTGTGTGTGTCTGTCTGTGTGTGTCTGTCTGTGTGTGTCTGTGTGTGTCTGTCTGTGTGTGTCTGTGCGTGTCTGTGCATGTCTGTGTGTGTCTCTGTGTGTGTGTGTGTGTGTGTGTCTGTCTGTGTGTGTGTGTGTGCGTGCTTGCTCAGACTACAGAGTCCTCCAGTATTACTTCAACTTAGGAGTCCAGGTAAGAGTCCTCACTGTCCTCCACCTGTCTGTCATGTTCAGATAATAGTTGTTCAGGTATTAAAACCTGCTTACCTGTCCTTAACCCCGCCCCCTACAGTGGTACCATCAGAGCTGTTGGCAGCAGCAGCAGGTGTACCCTGCCACCTCAGCAGAGCCCTACACCTACCAGCACTACAGCCCGTACCTGAGTCAGGAGCCCCCCCTGCACGGTGAGACCCGCATTCATATAACCTGAAAATGAACCTGACACCAGACCTGACGGCAGAACGCCGTGGTTCTGTATCTGCAATAAGCCTGCAGATACAGAACCACGGCAGAACGTTCCCTGGTTAAAGTGAGTAAATCGTCTGTGTGGATGATGATTGGTTCCTTCAGTAATGTGTGAGGCAGCAGTCTGACGTGTGCACCACTCAGAGCAGGACTCATACAAACTGCAGAGCTGAGTGTTTGGACCAACCTGCGGCCTGAACGGGAAGCAGAACCAGCTTCTGTTCCCTGGGCACAGTCGGATAGTCCAAGAAATTAACTAACCGTCATGAGGTCAAAAGGAAAGATGTGACAGAGAGGTGATGAGGACAGATGTGAAGGAGAGGAGATGAGGACAGATGTGAAGGAGAGGAGATGAAGGTGTAGTGAAGTTTGTTAGCTGCTATGCTCGCTCACACACAAACATATTAGCAAGTTATGGCAAAGATCTCTGATGAATCAGCAACGGGAACTTCATGAGGATCTGTAGGACGCTGGATGGCACAGTTCCAAACAGTTTGGACTCTGTGTGTGAACACAGGCAACAACACAACACACACAATGATCAGAGTGTGACATCACGTCAACACGTATGTTCATGTCCACACGCTCTCTGCTGTAGTCTGTTAATGATGATCGTGAGACAAACTGACTATTGGACCGCCCCACCTGTCTAACCCGGTCTGGTCTTCTGTCCTCAGCTGCCCCTCTTTCATACCCTGAGACCGCTCGCGGCCCACATCAGCCTCCCTCCTCCTCCTCTTACCCAGAATCCACCAGGGCAGGTGACGGACAGACAGACGGGCACAGCGGCAGTCAGTCCTCCACGTTCTTCTTCTTTGATTTAACATGCTGCCTCCATTACCCACAAACCTGTCGAACTCTAATTAGTTTTGTCTCCTTCATCACCAGGCCCCGCCCCCTCAATGGAAGGCCCCTCCATCAGCTCCGCCCAGCCAAGCCCCGCCCCCTCCATCCTGTACTCAGATCAGACAGCCCCTCCCCCACTGCTGCACCTTCCATATGAAGCTCCGCCCCCGGCTGCCTACCTGCCCTCAACCCCTCCTCTTCCTGCTCATCCTCACCCCACCCACCTCCCCCATCACTCCTCCTACCATGCTTGCCTCCCCCCCTCTACCCACTGGGGGGCGCTACAGAGCGGAGGCCACATCCCACGACTTTATTGTCCCGCCCCCAATCCCACCCACGTTGTCAGTTACATCACAGCCCCGCCCCCCCACCACACAACCACTCACTACATCCCCCCCACTATCTAACCGCACCTGTTAGCTCGAGGCTAACAGCACTGCCTGTTTTCAGTGAGCAGTGCTAGCAGCGCTAGCGCTAACGAGCAGGAAAACCTCCGAACATGGACAGGTGCTGCTGTTAGCATGTTAGCTTCACACTGAACATGATGCTCACGTTAACTGTTAGCATGTTAGCCTGTTAGCATGTTAGCCTGTTAACATGTTAGCTTCACACTGAACATGATGCTCACGTTAACTGTTAGCATGTTAGCCTGTTAGCATGTTAGCTTCACACTGAACATGATGCTCACGTTAACTGTTAGCATGTTAGCCTGTTAGCATGTTAGCTTCACACTGAACATGATGCTCATGTTAACTGTTAGCTTGTTAGCTTCACACTGAACATGATGCTCACGTTAACTGTTAGCATGTTAACCTGTTAGCATGTTAACCTGTTAGCATGTTAGCTTCACACTGAACATGATGCTCACGTTAACTGTTAGCTTGTTAGCATGCTACTAAAGCTTTATTTACCTCACTTCCTGTTTGAATCGTTTAATAACTCGTTAAGGTGTTGTTGCCATGGCATGGTTGTCAGTTGCCACAGCGACAAGTGTGCCCTGGAGTCTGATGATGTCATTTTTGTTAGTTTTACTTGTTTCTTTCAGAGGTCAGCCAGCCAATCAGAGCATGGGTGGGGGCGGGGCTGGGCGTGGTCAGTCCCTCTGTTTTGGGACGTTTTTGTGTTGACATTTGTTCAAAGTTTGTTTTCGGGTGAATAAAGTTTGTGTTTCACCAGCAGACGGCGACTTCTGTTTCTGTCACATGACCTTCATGACATCACACTGATCCTGATCGATCAGCTGATCAGAATGCCACCTGTCACAGTCTGAATCAGAACTGAACACTGAGGCCCAGATCACTGGAACCAGAACCTGAGTCCAGTTTAACAGAAGTCTGTGACTGCTGGAAAATGCCAAAGAAGAAAACACCCTGACTTTTTCTAAACACTTGTCCTTAACACCTTTCCTCTCCCTCGATGGACGCCTGTGAAGGGGGACGCCTGTGAAGGGGTGACGCCTGTGAAGGGGACGCCTGTGAAGGGGTGACGCCTGTGAAAGGGGACGCCTGTGAAGGGGACGTGCGGCGGCGCTCAGACTGCACGAGGCTTCGTCATGACGGTGCACGTTGATCTGTGGTAAAGCAAATCGCTCCATCTTCTCCTCGTGCACGCTCACAGCGTTGTGCACGCTCACAGCATTGTGCTCACGCCAATGACATCATAAAGAATGGATGGCGTGATGTCACAGAAGAGCAGTTTGGAAGCGCTGGCTGCCGCCATGTTTGTAGTCCTCTTCTTTTTCCTGCTGGTCCTCCTGAGCCTCTCAGTTCAGGCCCAGTGGATCCAAAAACTTTCTGATCGTAGCAGGACCGAGCCTCGTGACGTGGTGGTCTGGATGCTCAGTGTCTTCAGGCAGGTAGAGCGCCACCTGTTGGTCTCTGCAGGACCTTGTGGTTCCTGTTTGGTTCTGTTCCCCGTTAGAACAGTCCTGATCCAACCGGGCCCGAGGTCACATGTTGATAAACAAACCACAGGGTCAGATGCAGAGTCTAACAAAACAACCTTTATTAACCAAACAGGGTCAGAACCAGAACCAGAACCCTGTAATGAGCGGCAGCATAACAAAGCATGTGTAGTTCAGCAGTCGTCATGGTAACAGCTCTGCAGGGATCTCCACAGTCCAGAGGTCGCGACCTCCTCGTGCGCTCAGCGGCTCCTTCAGCCAGCGAGGGTTGGACAGGTGAGTCAAGTGTTTCTCCTGCAGACCAATCAGAATGGCTGACTGCTCCAGGTGACGAAGCTCCTCCCCCTGCAGGGAGGCGGGGCACAGCCAGGTCCCTCCCACATCAACCAGCCCTGAAAGAGATGCACACAGGTGAAGCACACAGGTGCTGCGTTCAGGTGATGTAGGCTACACAGGTGAAGCACACAGGTGATGCGTTCAGGTGCGCCCCGTCAACAGAGCACCAGAGGAAACATTCCCACCTGCCACCACACCGCGGCCGAACCGCTCTCCAGACTGCAGCAGCGCTTCAATCTGGGCCCGGTTCATTCCTAGCGGGCCGCTCAGCACCGCCCTCC
>NW_020856961.1:202348-223090 GCF_000972845.2 Larimichthys crocea
GATAGTCGGATGATAGTTGGATGATGGTCGGATGATAGTTGGATGATGGTCGGATGATGGTCGGATGATGGTCGGATGATAGTCGGATGATGGTCGGATGATAGTTGGATGATAGTCGGATGATAGTTGGATGATGGTCGGATGATGGTTGGATGATGGTTGGGTGTTGGTTGGATGATAGTCGGATGATGGCCGGATGATGGTTGGATGATGGTTGGGTGTTGGTTGGATGATGGTTGGATGATGGTTGGTTGGTGGGTGATGGTTGGATGATGGTCGGATGATAGTTGGATGATAGTCGGATGATGGTTGGATGATGGCTGGATGATGGTTGGGTGTTGGTTGGTTGGTGGGTGATGGTTGGATGATGGCCGGATGATGGTTGGATGATAGTCGGATGATGGTTGGATGATGGCTGGATGATGGTTGGATGATGGTTGGGTGTTGGTTGGTTGGTGGGTGATGGTTGGATGATGGTCGGATGATGGCCGGATGATGGTCGGATGATGGTTGGATGATAGTCGGATGATGGTTGGATGATGGCCGGATGATGGTTGGATGATAGTCGGATGATGGTTGGATGATAGTCGGATGATGGTCGGATGTTGGTTGGTTGGTTGGTTGGTTGGATGATGGTCAGATGATGGTCAGCTTTTGGTCGGATGATAGTTGGGTGTTGGTTGGTTGGTTGGATGATGGTTAGATGATGGTCGGCTATTGGTTGGATGATAGTTGGGTGTTGGTTGGATGATGGTTGGATGACTGCAGTCTCCAACAGTCTTTGTCACCCACCTTCCTCCACAGTGGAGTCCAGCTGTGTGACCTTCACTGCCAGCAGGTCAACGCGCTCCTGTAGGCTGTTCATCCTCAGGTAGAAACTGTTGGCCTCCGTGAACAGCTCACCAAAGATGTCCTCCGCATGACGACCTGCACATCACCAACAACAGACAGCAGGTGAACCTCCTGTTCGGACCATGAGACTTCTGTCATGCTGGACAGACCTGGTATGAATTGCAGCTGATCTGAACTCAGATCTTAGACGGACTCAGGTCAGACTGTCTACTGAGCTCTGAGCTGACCCGTCTGTTCAGACCTTGGACTTCTGGTTTTGATCCTTGACCTGAGAATAGTTGAGCAGGTTCATTTGCCAATCATACAGAGACACCATTGTTTTTTCTAAGGCTGTGTTTGTTGGGGGTGATCGTGTGCCTGTATGTACGCAACGCGTGTTGATGTCTTTTCTGAGTAATGGAGCTGAACTTCATGACTCTGAAGTGGAGCTAGTTGATGTTTAGATCAACATATCTTCACCGGTCAATGTGCACAGTGTGGGCAGAGCCGTGGATCGTAACATTTACAGCATTGTTTTAAAGGCTGCACTCACTGAGTCCTCCGAGCTGTTTGATGACAGCAGCCAGGGTGCTGTTGGTGACACACTCCAGCTCACTGGCGACCCCATCAGGCAGAGTGCTGCGACACAAATATCTGGGTTCAATAATCCGCTTCACCAACGGCATGGCTGACCTGCAGACAGAGACAGTGTAACAAGACAGTGTCTGTGTAACAAGAACGTAATTTTCATGACTGGATTACGACCCAGTCAGTCTTTCTGCAACACTGCCTGTTGGTCTGTCGATCTGTCTGTTGTTGTTATTGTTGTTATTGTTGTGGTTTTGGTTGTTGTGGTTTTGGTTGTTGTGGTGGTTGTTGTTGTTTTGGTTGTTGTTGTTGTGGTGGTGGTTGTTGTGGTGGTGGTTGTTGTTGTGGTTGCTGTTGTTGTGGTTGCTGTTGTTGTGGTTGCTGTTGTTGTGGTGGTGGTTGTTGTGGTTGTTGTTGTGGTTGCTGTTGTTGTTGTGGTGGTTGTTGTTGTTTTGGTTGTTGTGGTTGTTGTGGTGGTTGTTGTGGTTGTTGTGGTGGTGGTTGTTGTGGTGGTTGTTGTTGTTGTTCTTGTTGTAGTTGTCTAATGTGTGTTAGTGCACCTGAACACATTCATTCTGAGTGCTGCAGTCTCAGAGGGCATTGTCATGGCAACACAGCCAGCCTTTACATCACAGTGTGCTGTCCACAGAGATGAACGTGGTTACTATGCTGGGAGTGTGTGAGTGTGTGTGTTACAGCACATTATATAATGTTACTACAAACGAGGTAAATGATGCATTCTGTGAAGTGTAATCAGATTACTGTACGATTGCGTCAACCGCCTCCTTCCTGCTACTTTAGGTCACATGACTCGTGGAGCAGGTAGACTCACACACCTGCTGTTAGAGACAGGATGTTGTCTGCGGGGGGCGGGGTCTGTTACTGACGTCACACCTGTGCACCTCATTTTAGTGCTAAGCTGGTAACCATGGAAACGTCCCATCCACGTTGTGAGCATGCTCAGACACACACACACACAAATGACTGTATGACGTAATGCACCCAGACCGTGGTTGGGGGGGGGGGGGTCACACACTCGATATATTGATCTATCGATCAGCTGCGTCCATCGGGCTCTGTGGTCTGACCGCCGATGACGTCATCGTCGGAACCGGATGACTGACAGGTCTCCGCGGAGACGTCACGGCCCGCACATTGATCACAACTGATTCGTCGATAAAACGTCACAAACAAACCGATCAACGGTCGATCAGACTCACCGCGTTCTGAGGACGGGTCCGGTTCCGGTTCTATCTGCAGAGGCTCGTCCGTCACAGAGCGGCGGACAACGGACTCATCCTCGGATCCTCTGACCGGGAATGATGCTGAGAGAGGAGGAGGAGGAGGAGGAGGAGGAGCGGGGTGCCTCCTGACACATCGGATTCGCTCGGGTCCCGTCGGCGAACTTCGGCTGGTCAGTGATGACGTTTGTCGAAACTGCCAATAAACACAAACACAATAAAAACAACATGAATTAAAATACAGCTTTATAAACAGGGTCTGAATCACATTTAATATTATTAATAATAATAATTAGAACTAACATAATAATTATAACAAAAGTATTAATTATTAATTATTCATATTGTTTGTTTTAAATTATATTATTATATTGAAGATTCCGGACAAATAGTGTCTCCGTGACGTCCCTGCAGACTGTCTAAAACCTGGACGTAGTCTCCGTGACGTCCCCGCAGACTGTCTAAAACCTGGACGTAGTCTCTGTGACGTCCCCGCAGACTGTCTAAAACCTGGACGTAGTCTCTGAGACGTCCCCGCAGACTGTCTAAAACCTGGACGTAGTCTCCGTGACGTCCCCGCAGACTGTCTAAAAACCTGGACGTAGTCTCCGTGACGTCCCTGCAGACTGTCTAAAAACCTGGACGTAGTCTCCGTGACGTCTTCGCAGACTGTCTAAAAACCTGGACGTAGTCTCCGTGACGTCCCCGCAGACTGTCTAAAACCTGGACGTAGTCTCCGTGACGTCCCTGCAGACTGTCTAAAAACCTGGACGTAGTCTCTTGCTGTCCATGTTGAGGCTTAAAGACGTTTCAGATGGTCGATAACAGACAATAAAGTTTTTATTTTTATTCATCGTCAACACAAACAAACATCTGCATTCTTTGGAATTCTTCACCTCAAAGACCTGAAAGACCTTTACAGTCTCTACAGTTTCTTGTCAGCTGAGCAGTCAGAATCTAAGTGACGTTGTCTTCTTATCTACTTTGAGCGTCATTATCGAGTGACTGACTTCTGTCGTATCAGAAGTCAGTCACTCATGTCAGTGTTGCTCCATCAGAGACCGGCTGGTCCTCCACCATCAGAGTCTCTCACATTCAAACTCAGGGCCAGTCTCAGAGGGGCTGGGCATGTCAATGTAGAACACCTCCTTGTTGGCAGGTGGTGGCGTGGAAGGTGGGCTAAAGACCTGGTTAGGCTGGTTTTCAGGCGAGTACTTCTTCTCTGGCTGGTTTAGAGGAGCTTTGAGCCTGGCTCCACCTCCTGCTCCAGGTCGGCCATGGGCATCGGCCTTCGGCTTGAAGCGCTTCAGCTTGACAGTGTCTTTGGCATCGCGTGTGCAGGGCAGCAGGATGGCCACATCTTTGCGAAACTTGGAACTGAGTCCAAAGTAGATGAGGGGGTTGTAGAAGCTGGCTGACTTGGCAAAGAGGCGGGTGAAGATGCTAGTGAGGTTGGGTACGTGAAAGCCCCAGGCTGACCACATGGACACCACGGCATACGGGGACCATGCCAGGATGAAGGCTGTACAGACCACGATGGAAACCTGCAGGAAACAATCGATTATTGAAGCAGGAAGAAACTTCACATGAAACCAGATCAGTCAGGACTACTGCAGTAATACTGAAACATGCCAGCAATAGCATTACCATTAGCATTGCTAACTGGAGTTAAAGACTCACAATGGTGACATCTCTCTCGATCTTCCTCTGGCGCTCTGTCAGGTCTCCCTCTGCTGACAGAGCGTTGCCTCTCTTTACCGTGTTGATGATAGAGATGTAGCAGAAGAACATGATGAGCACCGGGATGAAGAAGCTGAAGATGAAGATGGTGATGATGTAGGACCTGTAGATGCTTGAGTAGCTCGCTTTGGCCCAGTCGATCTCACATGTTCCATACCCATGATCTGCAGGGTGGGGGGCAGCAGAGGGTCATGGGTCAGGGGTCAGGGGTCAGTAAAGCAGACAGAATGTAATTTTAGTGGTTTCCTGCCTGTGTAGCTCCCCCAGCCGAGCAGCGGCGCTCCAGACCAGAATCCAGCTGTGATCCAGATGAGCAGCAGACAGACAGACACACTGGTTCTGTTGATGTGACGAGCTAAAACAACATTTATGTTAAGGTTTAGTGACAGCGCCCTCTAGGGCTCGTATGAGTGTCCACAGAGGTAACAGGTCTTAACCAGGAGGTTGTTACTTTAATTTAAAGTGTTGGTTTTGTACCTAAACCTTGCTGTCCATTACTTCCATTTCCTTCCTCTTATGCTGTACCCTGAACACAACTACCGGGTAGACACCGGGGTCCTAGAATGAAATCCTGAATCTGAAGTTCAGTAATTCAGTAATTGACCAGCAAAGAGTCAAAGCTAACATCACTGCAAAGCATGTCACATATAATGTGATATCTTAGCTAGCTAGTGTTAGCATTAATGTTAGTATGTTGTGACATGAAGATTTGGACCTCTGCTCGGGTGACATCCTTTGATGTAGCGGGTGATGCTGATCACTGTCAGTGTGTTGATGCTGCTCAGGCCGAACACCAGCGTAAAGAAACCGTCCACCTGGGGGAGACAGAAAGGACAGGTTACAGGTGTGTCCTGGTCCAGGCTCCACCTCCTTCAAACTCTGAGTCTGTCATCACAATGCAAGGAGAGTCTGCTCCAGACTCCATGAGACGTGTGGCCGAGATGTAACCCTTCTCTCTCTCAGATGAGGTGATTTTTAGGTGAATCTCAGGTGACTCTCAGGTGTACCTGGCAGGTCCAGATGGAGGAGATGAGGTATCCGCTGTCCTGGAAGACGTTGAAGATCTCGATGATGCCTCTGGAGTAGCCAAAGACCGAGATACTGGCATCAGAAACGGCCAGGTTAAAGGTCAGGTAGTCTGTGGGCTGCAGCGAGGCTCTCTGTCTATACAGCACGAACAGGACGATGCTGTTTCCAAACCAGGACAGCCACCCTGAACGCACCACAGACACTCATTAACATTAGAGTGACATTGGCCAGGAATAAAGTAGGAATCTAAAGATGTAATCATAGAAAGAATGTATTTGTTTTTAACTGCCTGTACATGGAAAGTTACTGCTGACCTTCATGCACGTCACACTGAGTCTCTGCCCTGATTTTGTTTAATCACCATGTCTATAGTTTCTCACATGGGATATAAAGTCTGTTTTCAGTTTTAGATTTTTGTGTTTAGTCTCTCACTGCACAATACTTTGGAGTGCAAAAGTCATACCAGGTATGTCCGTCCATTAATGATATTGTCTATGAATCAATGCCAGAATCTGTCTGTCCGTCCGTGTGTACCCACCCAGCAGCAGCAGGTAGACTCCAATGATGGTCTCTCCCTGATCAGACAGAGGAGGGTCTCTGCCTCCCCCCACAATGAAGCTGTTGTTCCTCCAGGGGGGGGTGGCTGCTGAGCTGACAGACATGATGTCGGAGTGAAGACCGAGTGTGAGGAGGAGGAGAGGAAGAGGAGGAGGAGGAAGAGGAGGAAGAGGAGGAGGAGGAGCCCGCCTGTCTCTGCCTTAATCTGAGGTAAATATAGACACCTGATCCTGGTTCAGGTCTGAGCTCTCAGCAGGACTTCAGACCAGATCACCACAACTCAGAGCTCAGAGGTCACACAGTGGAAACAGTCAGCTGTTGTTTTGTGTTTACTCGAGTATTTCTCTGTTACACTACTTCATATTACATTGTGTGTCTGACAGCAGTACATAAAGTACTACAGTCAGATACTGCGTTAATGCATCTTTATTTTGACCTGTACCAGAGTGTTTTTATATTTCAGTATTGTTACTTTTACTTTAAAAGTATCTGAGTACTTCCTGTTACTTTAAATAATCTTGATGCTGACATCATTAAAGGCTAACGCATCAGCTAACTGAGCTGACCTGTGATCAACACGAGAAACATGTAAACAGGTTGTGTTGACAACACGTCTCATATATACGACCATATATATACTTACACACTGCATGTGTGTGTGTGTGTTAAGATGAATGATTACAGACTCAGTACACTAACCAAGACACTAAATCACAGCTTATTGTGATACCATGGAGAATGTGCAGGTCAGCAGGTGATCCAGTGACGGGGTGTCCTCCGGCCTCTAAAACAGTCCTCACACACTGTTCCATTATCACTGAAGGTTAATGATGCCACTGATTCACTCTGCTCTACTCTACGAGGCCTGCTCGACCCAACCAATCTCACCCACGGTTGGATGATACCCTCCGATCACTGCGCACCAAGCTCAGAGCTGCTGAAAGAAAATGGCTCAATCAAACTCTGTCACCAGACACTTTTATCCTCTTTCTCAGCCAGCGTCACTGCTGCACAGACTGCTTTTTACAACGACAAAGCCAACAGTGTCACTGACACCCGGAAACCTTTCTCCACCTTTAAATCACTACTCAACCCTCCACCTCCTCCTCCTCCTACCAGCCTTGCTGCTGATACCTTTGCATCATTCTTTACAGGCAAAGTTGCAGCAATCAGCAGCCAGTTCTCTGACCAGCTCTGTGACATGTAGCCGTCCTACTACATGCTCTTTGGACCCTATACCAACAAACCTTCTTCAGTCCATCAGCCCAACCATCATGGCAGCTATCACACATGTGTTAAAGGTGTCACTGACCTCAGGCACTTTTCCCACTGCATTCAAAGCAGCTCGAGTAACGCCTCTACTCAAGAAACCCTCTGAACCTGCTCAGGTCGAGAACTATCATCCTGTCTCACTTCTTCCTTTTTTATCCAAAACTATTAAACGGGCAGAATTCCTCTCCCTGAACAATCTTGTTGATCTGAACCATTCTGGTTTCAAGAGCGGTCACTCAAACAAACTGCTCTGTTGTCTGTGACAGAAGCCTTAAAAGAAGCCAGAGCAGCAGCACAGTCCTCTGTCCTCATTCTGTTGACTGATCAGCTGCCTTTGACACAGTTAACCATCGCATCCTCCTCTCTACTCTCTCTAACATGGGCATCTCTGGCTTGGCTCTTTCCTGGTTTGAATCTTACCTGACAGGTCATTCGGTGTATCCTGGCTTGGACAGTTGTCCACTTCACATCACCTCACCACAGGAGTGCCCCAGGGCTCAGTGCTAGGGCCCCTTCTGTTTGAACTGCTGCTCCTCCCAGACAAACCTACTATACACCATGACATCCACATCAACACTGACTCCTTGTGTCTCACCCCCACCAGGGTGGTGAGAAACTTAGGGGTTATGATTGACGACCAACTAACCTTCTCCAATCATGTCACCTCAGTTGCCCGGTCATTCCTTACTTAACTCAACATTCGACTCAACTCCTGACACAAGCTGTGTTCATCTCAACACTAGATTACTGTAACATCCTCCTGACGGGCCTCCCAGCCTGCACAGTGAAACCCCTTCAGATGATCCAGAATGTGGCGGCGCCTGGTCTACAACCAACTCCAACACTGCCAACAACTAGACATGATAAATCTGTCCCTTTAAGAATTGTCACAGCAACTTTGGATAAAAGCGTTAGCTAAATGACTAAATGTAAATGTAAAAGATTCATCAATCATAGCTCAGGTTGATCCACTAACATCATCCAGCTGCTGAAGAATAAAAACTGTTTCCATCATACTGTTTCCATATCAACTTCTTTCATGAACCGACACACCTTTACTGACTTTCTGTTCACCTGAGCCAGGTACAAGCACAGCAACACAGCGAGCATGCAGTGAGTTCACTTTTTCCAGCAACATGTTTGGCTACTCAGCCATTCATGACTTCATGCATTGGATCATCATGACTCATGGATGGGTTATGAATTACCTCAGCTCTGTGCTGATCCGTCGTTATAAAGACTTGAACTTGTTTCTGAACACATTTGATCAGAGCTGAAGCTGCAAGAAAGAACACCTGAAGCTCTTTGAAGGTTCTCACACAGTCCTGTTGGTTCCTCGTTTTGCTTCAGTTCATATTCTTTATTCAGCAGGATGAAGACGCTACAGGTTTTCCTCCATCTGAGTCTTCTTCTCTTCAAAGTCGCAGCTCAGCCGGACGAACCCGTCACATACTCAGTAAGTTTAGACTGTTAGAGGACTGTTAGAGGACAGATGACTATTAGAGGACAGAGGACTGTTAGAGGACAGATGACTGTTAGAGGACAGAGGACTGTGGACTGTTAGAGGACAGAGGACTGTTAGAGGACTGTTAGAGGACAGAGGACTGTTAGAGGACAGAGGACTGTTAGAGGACTGTTAGAGGACAGAGGACTGTTAGAGGACTGTTAGAGGACAGAGGACTGTTAGAGGACTGTTAGAGGACAGAGGACTGTTAGAGGACTGTTAGAGGACAGAGGACTGTTAGAGGACTGTTAGAGGACAGAGGACTGTTAGAGGACTGTTAGAGGACAGAGGACTGTTAGAGGACTGTTAGAGGACAGAGGACTGTTAGAGGACTGTTAGAGGACAGAGGACTGTTAGAGGACTGTTAGAGGACAGAGGACTGTTAGAGGACTGTTAGAGGACAGAGGACTGTTAGAGGACTGTTAGAGGACAGAGGACTGTTAGAGGACTGTTAGAGGACAGAGGACTGTTAGAGGACTGTTAGAGGACAGAGGACTGTTAGAGGACTGTTAGAGGACAGAGGACTGTTAGAGGACTGTTAGAGGACAGAGGACTGTTAGAGGACTGTTAGAGGACAGAGGACTGTTAGAGGACTGTTAGAGGACAGAGGACTGTTAGAGGACTGTTAGAGGACAGAGGACTGTTAGAGGACTGTTAGAGGACAGAGGACTGTTAGAGGACTGTTAGAGGACAGAGGACTGTTAGAGGACTGTTAGAGGACAGAGGACTGTTAGAGGACTGTTAGAGGACAGAGGACTGTTAGAGGACTGTTAGAGGACAGAGGACTGTTAGAGGACAGAGGACTGTTAGAGGGCCTTTAGAGGACCAAGGACTGTTAGAGGACAGAGGACTGTTAGAGGACAGAGGACTGTTAGAGGACTGTTAGAGGACAGAGGACTGTTAAAGGACAGAGGACTGTTAGAGGACTGTTAGAGGACAGAGGACTGTTAAAGGACAGAGGACTGTTAGAGGACTATTAGAGGACAGAGGACTGTTAAAGGACAGATGGCTGTTAGAGGACAGAGGACTGTTAGAGGACTGTTAAAGGACAGAGGACTGTTAGAGGACTGTTAGAGGACAGAGGACTGTTAAAGGACAGAGGACTGTTAGAGGACTGTTAAAAAACAGAGGACTGTTAGAGGACAGAGGACTGTTAAAGGACAGAGGACTGTTAGAGGACTGTTAAAGGACAGAGGACTGTTAGAGGACTGTTAGAGGACAGATGACTGTTAAAGGACAGAGGACTGTTAGAAGACAGAGGACTGTTAGAGGACAGAGGACTCTTAGAGGACTGTTAGAGGACAGAGGACTGTTAGAGGACAGAGGACTGTTAAAGCACAGATGACTGTTAGAGGACTGTTAAAGGACAGAGGGCTGTTAGAGGACTGTTAGAGGACAGAGGACTGTTAGGGGACTGTTAAAGGACAGAGGACTGTTAGAGGACTGTTAGGGGACTGTTAGGGGACTGTTAAAGGACAGAGGACTGTTAGAGGACTGTTAGGGGACTGTTAAAGGACTGTTAGGGGACTGTTAAAGGACTGTTAGGGGACTGTTAGAGGACTGTTAGGGGACTGTTAGAGGACAGACGACTGTTAGGGGACTGTTAAGGGACAGACCACTGTTAGAGGACTGTTAGGGGACTGTCAGGAGATGGTTAGGGGAGGCTGGACACATACAAAGTCATTGTCAGTCATATGCAAACAAAAATGAATGTGATTTTCTGTACATATAAAAAATAATTCTGTGTTTCAAACCAAAATATCGATTCTGATGTTTTAATTAATCTGATTAATAAACAATTAAGAATTTAAATATGAACTCAGAGGTATGCCTCACAGCTGTCATGTGATTCTGATGAGTACAGTTCCTGTTCTTTTGTGCGATTATTAACTAACCAATCAATAAACTGATATTCACTGACAGTGTACGGAGGGCTACGAGTTCAACGTGGAAGAACAAGAGTGTAAAGGTGAGTGTCTGCTGATCACCGATCAACTACTTCAGATCAATAACATCAACAACTCTGAATTGAAGTCACAGAGAAGCTTTAAATTAAAGCGTTAAATGTTGATGAAACACTGTTAAATGTTGTTGGACTACAATTTCCAGACATCAATGAGTGTGAGACGTTGCCTGATGCCTGTAAAGGAGGGATGGGTTGCATCAACCACTATGGTGGATACTTCTGTCTGCCGCAGAATGCCCAGATTATCATCAGTAATGTTGGAGAGGAGGTCACCACAACAACCCAACCTCCCCATCCACACTTCATCCCCAACAACCACGGCAACTACCAGACCACCAACAACCAGGACAGAATGATCTCGGTCCAGTGTCCAATTGGATTCACTGCTGATGAGTTCAACTACTGCAGAGGTAAGATAAGGAGGAGACAGGTGAGATCCAATCATCCTGGTGGATCAACTTTAAACCCCAAGATAACACTACAAATACTACACGCCCAGAATTTGTCACAGAGAATGTCTTTACCCATGGAGGTGTTATTGTCAGCATATTCTAGTCTGGAGACACCGATGTCTGTTTACACAGATTGGACCGTCAACAACAAGCTATCTATTATGTCTATGAAGGCAGCAACAGGTCTCTGTGACCCTGGACACCACAGTGTTGAGATAGACTGGCACCTACTGTTCCCAACCAAAGCCAAACAACTAATACTGCTGAGGACCTCAAGGCCCACACGGGACCTCGAGGCCCACACGGGACCTCAAGGCCCACACGGGACCTCGAGGCCCACACCGGACCTCAAGGCCCACACGGGACCTCGTTAACCTCAGGAGAGAAAAGTCCATAACAATATCCTGATCATGTTTTTGATCAGGAATTGTCCTTTAACGTCCACATAAAACAAATTTCGAGGACTGCATTCTTCCACTTATGTAACATCGCCAAAATCAGACACTCGTGTCTTAAGTGGATGCAGAAAAACTAGTCCACGCATTTGTTACTTCAAGGCTGGACTATTGTAACTCTTTGTTATCAGGCTGCTCTAATAAGTCTCTTAGGACTTTGCAGTTAATTCAGAATGCTGCTGCACGTGTTCTGACAGGAACCAAGATCAGAGTTCACATCTCTCCCATTTTGGCTTTCTTGCATTGGCTCCCTATTAAATCTAGAATAGAATTTTAATTCTTCTCCTTACTTACAAAGCTCTTCATGGTCAGGCACCATCATTTCTAAAAGAGCTCATAGTACCTTACTACCCCTCTAGAACACTGCGCTCTCAGGACGCTGGGTTCCTTGTGGTTCCTATAGTCTCCAAAAGTAGATTGGGAGCCAGAGCTTTCAGCTATCAGGCTCCTCTTCTGTGGAACAAACTACCATTCTGGGTTCAGGAGGCAGACCGGTCAACACCTTTAAGAGTGACTGAAGACTTTCCTCTTTGATAGAGCTTATAGTTAGTGCTGGCTCAGGTCATCCCTTAGTTATGCTGCCATAGGATTAGACTGCAGGGGGACTCCTCCTCCCTCCTCTCTCTCTCTCTCTCTCTCTCTCTCTCTCTCCTCTCTCTCTCTCTCTCTCTCCATCTGTAAACATTCATGTCTCATTAATGCATGTCACTAACTAAACTTCTTCCCTGGGTTTCTGTCTCTGTCGTCAGCAGGTTCTCGTGGATCGTGGCTGCTGCTGTGGTCCTGCATGACGTCCACTACACATATTACTACTGTCATTATTGCTGCCATATCTGCTACTGTAATCATTTTTCATGTCATTGTATTCATTGTCATTTATCAGTCATTGTAATTATTGTCATTTTATCAGTCATTGTAATTCATTGTCATTTCATTCATTGTAATTCATTGTCATTTATCATTCATTGTAATTCATTGTCATTTCATCATTCATTGTAATTCATTGTCATTTATAGTCATTGTAATTCATTGTCATTTATCATTCATTGTAATTCATTGTCATTTTATCAGTCATTGTAATTCATTGTCATTTTTATCAGTCATTGTAATTCATTGTCATTTTATCAGTCATTGTAATTCATTGTCATTTTATCAGTCATTGTAATTGTACAATATGTTTGTGTTGATTTGTTCTGTACACGTGACATCTATTGCACGTCTGTCCGTCCTGGGAGAGGGATCCCTCCTCTGTGGCTCTTCCTGAGGTTTCTTCCACCTTTTTTCCCTGTTAAAGGTTTTTGTGGGCAAGTTTTTCCTCACTGGAACCGAGGGTCTAAGGACAGAGGGTGTCACTCCCTGTACAGATTGTAAAGCCTCAGAGGAAAATGGACTTTGTGACTTTGGGCTATACAAATAAAATCTGATTTGATTTGATTTGATAACACATAGCAACTAAACAGCATCTAGAACCAGAACAGGGCAACTAAACAACATCTAGAACAACAACACAGCAACTAAAGAATATCTAGGACAACAATACAGTGACAAAAGAACATCTAGAACAATACAGCAACTAAAGAACATCGAGAACTATAAGACAGCAACTGAACGACATTTTAAACAACTAGACATCAACAACATTTAGAACTAGAACAGGGCAACTAAAGAATATCTAGAACAACAACATAACAACTAAAGAACATCTAGAACAACAACATAGCAACTAAACAACAAGGTGGACTGAAGTTAAGGTGGATTGATGTTTAAGGTGGAACGTCTCTGTGTTTATTGATGCTCCAGATGTGAATGAATGCGTTCCCAGCAGCCCCTGCCAACATCTGTGCTACAACGTGCCAGGATCCTACATGTGCCAGTGTGAACAGGGCTACGAGCTGAGTGCAGACCAGCTGAGCTGCCATGGTCTGCACACACACACACACACGCACACACACACACACACACGCACACACACAAACAAACAAACACGTCAGTCTGTCTGTTGTTTTACAGATGTGGACGAGTGCCTGCTGTCCTCGTACATGTGTCAGTGGCAGTGTGTGAACCAGCCTGGCTCTTACAGTTGTGTCTGTCCGGAAGGATACCAGCTGCAGGGAACACGTATGTGCCAAGGTACACACCTTCAGTCTCAGCTCCTGTCTATGAGAATGAACCTACAGACAGTGAACTCAACACTTCATCTGTGTCACTTAATACAGACTGATAGTACGTTAATGGACAGATTCTTGCATTAGCTGCTGCCGGTTGATTTGATGACTTCCTTCTGCAGAAGGACCGACCTGATCAGAACAACTTCTCGATGGACAAACAGATCTAGAGTATTCTGGTTCTGACAGTTCTGGTTCTGTTCACAGATGTTAACGAGTGTGAAACAGGACCAAACTGCCGTGAGGACCAGGTGTGCTGGAACTACTTTGGAGGTTACCGCTGTTATCCCAGAAACCCCTGCCATGAACCCTACATTCAGACCGGAGAGGGGTGAGACTCAGCTGGGCTGAGGATGCGTTTGATGGTTTTGGATGATGTTCCTCCCTCTTTGAGCTTTAGTGTTTGGATCAGACCATCAGAGTCTCCTGTACTGAACTGTAGGCCTCTGTTCGGATCAATAGAACTACAGTACCCATGATTCTTAGTCATTGGTATGCTCAGGTGCCACCATGTTCCAAACCATGCGTTCTCAGGTATCTACCATAGGAGTATCTAGCACTTAGATGTTACCCATGAGCTAACATCTGACAGTGATTTAGCCCTTTAATAGGTAACGGGCAGTGTTTCAATACAGGGTGCCAGTGGATATCAGATTGCAGATATCCTTGTCAAGACTTTTGCAGTTGAGAGATGACGTCTATGATTTGTTTCACAAGTAGCCATGTGACTGTGAAGATTCTCTGTCATCAGGTCAGAGTGTTGAAGGTTCTCTGTCATTATGTCAGTGTTGACGGTTCTCAGCTGGACTACTTCAGTTCTGACTGACAGTGTGGAGTCAAAGTATTTATCTCTGAGGGATTGCTGATGACTCGAGAGGCATGTGACTGATGAACACACTGCTCTATCAGAGGGTCATTGAGGTTGCCTGAGTCCAGGTGTGGATGGGAGTCGTTAAAGTTAAAAAGATAACAAGAAGTTGACTGGTTCCCAGATTACATTTTGGTTGAGGCGATCCTCCTCTTTTCAGGACTTTTTATCTGCATGCATCCAAAGCCTGCTGAAACATGATTGGTCAGTGCTCCTCAGATAAAAACCAGAACCCTTCTAAAACCAAAATCCTGCTTCCTCACATACAGAATCTGGAGTCATATGCAGACTCAGTTTATAGAAATTACCAAAGAAACATCTGCCAGGAACATCACAGTAACCACCGAGAAGCTCCACAGAACCTGATCCTGATCAAGCAAATACCCAGAAATGGCTAACAACCACTTGGAAGCACTAGAGTTACTATAGTAACCACCCTGGACACCTTAGTTAGCAAGTGTTACCAACCTATCAGCAGGCAGGAATGAGGTGACCCTTCAGTTTGATCCAGAATTCATGTAAATTATAAAAGTTAATCGATTTAAACTTCAGATTTGAAAAAGTTCTACAAAGATCGGATGACCATCAGTCTGAAGCTCTCTGATTGGACGGTTTTCACAGCAGCGCTCTCTGGGACTTGTTTCCCGCAGTATCTGTTCTGTAGGTTCTGTTTCTGTATTGAATCATCAGTAATCATGTGTGTTGACGTGTCGTCTCTGACTGTCCTCAGTCGCTGCAGCTGTCAGTCTTTGAGTGAGTGCAGAGGACTTCCTCCCTCTATCGTCTATAAGTACATGAGCATCACGTCGGAGCGTGCTGTGCCAGCAGACATCTTCCAAATTCAGGCCACCAGTGTTTTCCCCAACATGCACAACACCTTCAGGATCAAAGCTGGCAACGAGGAGGGACAGTTCTTTCTCAGGGTGAGCTGAGTCTTCATCTGATCTCAGTGAACCAAAATGTTATTGGCTGTCGGAGGACACGATTTAAACAAACACGAGCTGTTACACAACAGTTATTAGTTCATCGTTAATGAGTTTCATCTGATCTATTCATTAGTAAACCTTCATGTTCTGACTTTGTTTATCTCCACTCACCTCTTCTGTATTAATGTGATCTCATCAAAGTCATTGTTTGAAACATCAGTGCTGATTGGCTGTTTGTGTTGCAGCGATCCAATAACGTGAGCGCGATGCTGGTGATGACGCATCCTCTGATGGGTCCCAGAGAACACGTCCTGGACCTGGAGATGGTGACACAGAACTCAGCTCTCAGTTACAGATCCAGCTCTCTGCTCCGCCTCACCATCATCGTTGGACCGTACGCCTTCTAGAAACCTCTGTTCCACTTTCCAGGTCGTTTTGTTGTTTTTAAAACATTTCTACAAGCTTCTCATTGGCTGAAAAAACAAACTGAAGACAAACTTTAATCAATTGAGACTACACTGTCATGATGTCACAGTACACATCTGTGGAGCCAACATACACAGAGTACACTGGTGTGTTTGCTGTTCCATATTCTTACAGTTGAAAACGACACAATAAAAGAAGTTTCTGAGTGTTTATAAAATATTGTTTATTTTGACCTCTGTGACCCTTGACCTCCATTTAAATACCTGTTTCACTTTGGTCTCCAAGTTTGCTTAAGTGAACTCATCTGTGTGGAGGACTACAGTTGGTTTATGTCCCAGTCCTCGTCCTCCCAGCCTTCCTCTACCTATGTTCATCAGTCCATCAGTGTGTCCACCCTGTCCACCCTGTCTAAAGTCAGTGTACTGTGAAGACCCAGATGGTGAGTGTTGAACACTTCTCGTCTTCAGTGGTCATTTTGTCTCTGTAGCTGAAGTTGAAGGGACCAGCGGCGTTGAGACAATGACGGCTGAGGAAGCTGCTGGAGCTAAAGAGGAGGAGGTGAATACCTCAATATACGAATGTAAGCTGGACATGTGATTTATATTTATATTATGGATGTCAGATGATAGAGCTAACACTCTGCACAGCTACAAGAAGAAGAAGGAGGTTGCGTCTGAGACACTACACCAGGAGCTATACAGAGTACAGAGAAGAGTACTAACAGAAGTACCTGAACTAAGACACAGCATTTGTATTTGCTCCAAAATCGAAGTATTGATAAACTTCAGCAGTAATAAAATGCTGACTCTGCATCATGAGTAATATAAGTAGTTTTTTTCTAATAATACTTGAGTACTTTAACTGAAGTAAATGATCTGAGTACATTTTGTGTCACAAGCAGAGAAACTGCATTCCTGCAGGGATCCAGTAAATCAAACAGCTGCATGCTGTTTCCTGTGATGTAATGACACACTATGGTTACCAGGCAACATAATGTGTGTGTGTGTGTGTGTGTGTGTGTGTGTGTGTTACTTAACCAGCCTCAGTGGATCCACATCATGTAGTCAGAATGTAAAAAACCTGTTTGACATTAAACTGACAGCTGTGTGTGTGTGTTTTACTGGATCATTCCCAAAGTTTCCATTGATCCCTGGGAGGAACCAGTTTCCAGTTCCAATGATCCTGGAGGAGCCCATAGGAGATTCCAGGAAAAGGTTCAATGACCCTTGAGTACTTTCCAGGTATCCCAGAATAATTTAAAGTGTAACAAAACATCAAAGAACCCGAGAACTTCTTGAAGAAACAAAGTCCAGACTAAACTATGAGGTTCTAAAGGTAGAACATGATTCATGAGCAAGTCATGCTATAGTATACGGTCACATATGTTATCATAGAATACGGTCACATGTGTTATCATAGTATACGGTCACATGTCATCATAGTATACAGTCAAATGTGTTATCATAGTATACGGTCACATATGCCATCATAGTATACGGTCACATATGTTATCATAGTATACGGTCACATATGTCATCATAGTATACGGTCACATATGTTATCATAGTATACGGTCACATGTCATCATAGTATACAGTCACATGTGTTATCATAGTATACGGTCACATATGCCATCATAGTATACGGTCACGTGTTATTATAGTATACGGTCACATGTCATCATAGTATACAGTCACATGTTATCATAGTATACAGTCACATGTTATCATAGTATACGGTCACACATGCCATCATAGTATACGGTCACGTGTTATCATAGTATACGGTCACATATGTCATGGAGTGTTTGTTCACTGTTGTGTTCATAAAAGTGTTTTCAGGTTTTTGTTCGGGTAGGATATTGAGTTATAGGATCACAGTTGGTTGTGGGTGGCAATAGTGGTTCATGGAAGAGTGTGTTTAGTTTGTGTGTCACATAAAAAAGAAAGAAAGAAAAAGAAGGCGTCTAGTTGTGTTAGGATTTAGTGTTGCATTGTGGTGTGGTAAGGTTCAAAAAGTGTTACATGTTTTAATGAAGGGAAGTGTTATGGGTGTTCATGGGTTTCATGTTGGTTCCATGTGTTCAGTTGTGTCATTGTTTCTGTTTCAATGTTGTTTTCATTTGTGTTGGTATGTTGTGTTCATGTTCATGTTTTCATGTGTTCATGTGTTATGTTGTGTTTCATGTGTTCAGGTGCTGGGTCATGTGTTCATGTTGTTGTTCATGTGTGTGTTTCATGTGGTCATGTGTTCATGTTTGTGTTCATGTGTTCATTGTGTGTTCATGTTGTGTTCATGTGTGTCATGTTGTGTTCATGTGTTCATGTGTTCATGGTTGTGTTCATGTTGTGTTCATGTGTTCATGTGTTCATGTTGTGTTCATGTGTTCATGTTGTGTTCATGTGTTCATTTTGTGTTTCATTGTTCATGTTGTGTCAGTTGTGTTTTTATGGTGTTTATGTTGTGTTATTGTTTTCATTTGTGTTCATGTGTTCAGTGTTCATGGTGTTCATGTGTTCAGGTGTTGTTTCATGTTGTGTTCATGTGTTCATTTGTTTTGGTTGTGTTCATGTTGTGTTCATGTTGTGTTCATGTGTTCATGTGTTTGCATGTTGTGGTTCATGTGGTTCATGTGTTTCATGGTTGTGTTCATGGTGTTCATTGGTGTTTATGTTGTGTTCAGGTTCATGTGGCATGTGTTTCATGTTTCATGTTGTGTTCATGTGTTCATTTGTGTTCATAGTGTTCATTGTTTCTGTGTTCATGGGTGGTTCATGTGTTTCATGTGTTCATGTGTTTCATGGTGTTCATGTGTGTGTTCATGTTGTATTTCATGTTTATGTTGTGTTCATGTGTTCCATGATGTGTTTCATGTTGTGTTCATGTGTTCATGTTGTGTGCCATGTGTTTCATGTTGGTTCAGGTGTTGTTCATGAGGGGTTCATGTGTTCATGTGTGTTCATGTTTTCGTGTTCATGTTGTGTTTCATGTGGTTCATGTTGGTTCATGTGTTCATGTGTGTCATGTGTGTTTCATTGTTCATGGTTGTGTTCATGTTGTGTTTCATGTGTTCATGTGTTTCAGTGTTTCATGTTGTGTTCCATGTTGTTTCAGTGTTGTCATTGTTGTGTGTCATGTTGGTTCATTATGTGTTTCATGTGTTGTGTTATGTTGTGTTCATGTTTTGTGTTCATGTGTTCATGTGTTGTTTCATGTTGTGTTCATGTGTTCATGTTGGGTTGCATGTGTTCAGGTTGTGTTCATGGTGTTCATGTGTTTGTTGATGTTGTGTTCATGTTGTGTTCATAGTGTTTCATGTTGTGTCATGTTTGTGTTTCATGTTGTGTTCATGTTGTGTTCATGTGTGTTTGTGTTCAGTGTTGTTCATGTGTTGTTGTTATGTTTGTGTCATGTTGTGTTTCATGTGTTTCATGTGTTTCAGTTGTGTTCATGTTGTGTTCATGTTGTGTTCATGTGTTTCATGATGTGTTCATGTTTCATGTGGTGTTATTGTTCATTGTTCAGTGTGTGTTTCATGATGTGTTCATGTGTTTTATGTGTGTGTTCATGTGTTCATGTTGTTTTAATGTGTGTGTTCATGGTGTGTTCATGTGTTCTGTTGTGTTTTCTGTGCATTGTGCATGATTGTGTTTTCATGTGTTCATGTTGTGTTCATGTGTTCTGGTGTTGTCATGTGGTTCTCATGTGTTCATGTTTTGTCAATGTGTTCATGTTGTGTTCATGTGTTTGTTTTTATTTGTGTTCATGTTGTGTGTTAATGTGTGTTACATGTTTGTGTTCATGTGTGTCATGTTTCGTGTTCATGTTTGTGTTCATGTTGTGTTCATGTGGTTCTGTTTGTTTCATTTGTGTTCTGTGTTCATGTTGTGTTCATGTTGTGTTCAGTGTGTTTATGTTGTTCATGTGTTCATGTGTTTCATTTTGTGGTGGTTCATGGTTGTGTGTCATGTGTCATAGTGTTCATGTGTTGTGTTCATGTGTTTCATGTGTGTTCATGTTTGTATTCCATGTATTCAGTGTTGTGTTCATGTGTTTCATGGTGTTCATGATGTGTTCATGTGTTTCATGTTGTGTTCTGTGTTCATGTCGGTTCAATGTTGTGTTCATGTGTGTTCATGTTTCATGTTGTGTTCATGTGTTCATGTGTGTTTTATGTGTCATGTGTGTGTTCATGTGTTCATGATTGTGTTCATGCGTTCATTGTTTCATGGTGGTGTTCATGGTTGTGTTCAGTTGTCATGTTTCATGAGGTTCTGTTGTTTCATGTTGTGTGTTGTGTTCATGTGTGTTGTGTTCATGTGTTCATGTGTTCATGTTCATGAGTGTCTGTTCATGTGTTTATTGTGTGTCATGTGGTGTGTTCATGTTGTGTTCATGTTTGTGTTCATGTTCGTTGTTTCCATGTTGGTTGGGCAATGTGTTCATGTTTCTGTGTTCATGTGTGCATGTGGTTTTTATGTTTGTGTTCATGTTGTGTTTCATGTGTTTCATGTGTGTCAGTTGTGTTTATGTTCGTTTCATGGTGGTGTGTTCAATGTGTTTTCATGTGTTCATGTGTGTTTCATGTGTTCTATGGTTCATGTGTTCATGGGTTTTATGTGTTGCAATGTTGTGTGATGTGTATGTTTTGTCATGTGTTTGTGGATGTGTTTAATGTTGAATAGGTGTGGTTCATAGTTTTTGAATTGTGCATTAGTGTG
>NW_020856961.1:223100-290440 GCF_000972845.2 Larimichthys crocea
GAGGACTGTTAGAGGCTTGTTAGGGGACTGTTAGGGACTGTTATAGGACAACGTTAGGGGACTGTTAAAGGACCGAGGACTGTTAGAGGACTGTTAGGGACTGTTAAGGACTGTTAGGGACTGTTAGAGGACTGTTAGGGGACTTTTAGAGACCGACGCTGTTAGGGCTGTTAAGGGACAGACCACTGTTAGAGGACTGTTAGGGGACGTCAGGAGATGGTTAGGGGAGGCTGGACACATACAAAGTCATTGTCAGTCATATGCAAACCAAATGATGTGATTTTCTGTACATATAAAAAATAATTCCGTGTTTCAAACCAAAAATTCGATTCTGATGTTTTAATTAATCTGATTAATAACACAATTAAGAATTTAAATATGACTCAGAGGTATGCCTCACAGCTGTCATTGATTCTGATGAGTACAGTTCCTGTTCTTTGTGGCGATTATTACTAACCAATCAATAAACTGATATTCACTGACAGTGTCGGGGGCTACGCGTTCAACGTGGAAGCACGAGTGTAAAGGTGAGTGTTGCTGATCACCGATCAACTACTTCAGATCAATAACATCAACACTCTGAATTGAAGTCACAGAGAAGCTTTTAATTAAAGCGTTAATGTTGATGTAAAACATGTTTAAATGTTGTGTGGCTACAATTCCAGACATCCATGAGTGTGAGCGTTGCTGATGCCTGTATAAGGAGGGATGGGTTGCACTAACCACTTGGTGGATACTTCTGTCTGCGCCAGAATCGCCAGATTATCATCCGATATGTTGGAGAGGAGGTCCCCACAACAACCCAACCTCCCCATCAACACTTCATCCCCAACAACCACGGCAACTACCAGACCACAACAACCAGGACAGATGATCTCGGTCCAGTCCAATTGGATTCATCTCTGCTGATGAGTTCAACTATGCAGAGGAAGATAAGGAGGAGACAGGTGAGATCCAATCATCTGGTGGATCAAATTCTAACCCCAAGAAACACTACAAATACTACACGCCCAGAATTTGTCACAGAGAATGTCTTTACCCATGGAGGTGTTATGTCAGCATATTCTAGTCTGGGACACCGAGTCTGTTTACACAGATTGGACCGTCAACAACACTATCTTTGTCTGAAGCAGCAACAGGTCTCTGTGACCCTTGACCCCACAGTGTTGAGATAGCTGGCACCTACTGTTCCCAACAAAGCCAAACAACTAATACTGCTGAGGACCTCAAGGCCCACACGGGACCTCGTTAACTCAGAGAGAAAAGTCCATAACAATATCCTGATCATGTTTTTGACGGAATTGTCCTTAACCTCCACATAAAACAAATTTCGAGGACTGCATTCTTCCAACTTATGAACATCGCCAAAATCAGACAATCGTGTCTTAAGTGGATGCAGAAAAAATAGTCCAACGCATTGTTACTTCAAGGCGGACTATTGTAACTCTTTGTTATCAGGCTGCTCCAATAAGTCTCTGAGGACTTTGCAGTTAATTCAGAATGTGCTGCACGTGTTTCTGACGGAACCAAGATCAGAGATCACATCTCTCCCATTTGGCTTTCTTGCATTGGCTCCTATTACAATCTAGAATAGAATTTTAATTCTTTCCTTACTTACAAAGCTTTCATGGTCAGGCACCATCATTTCTAAAAGAGCTCATAGTACCTAAGCTACCCCTCTAGAACACTGCGCTCTCAGGACGCTGGGGTTCCTTGGTGGTTCTCTAGTCTCCAAAAGTACTGTAGATGGGAGCCAGAGCTTTCAGCTATCAGGCGCTCTTCTGTGGACACAAACTACCATTCTGGGTTCAGGGAGCAGACACGTCAACACCTAAGAGTAGACTGATGACTTTCCCTTGATAGAGCTTATAGTTAGTGCTGGTCAGGTCTCCCTAGTTTATGCTGCCATAGGATAGGACTGCAGGGGGACTCCTCCCTCCCTCCTCTATCTCTCCTCTCTCTCTATCTCTCTATCTCTCGCTCTCTCTCTTCTCCTTCTCTGTACATTCATGTCTCATAATGCATGTCACACACTAAATCTTCCCTGGAGTTTCTGCTCTGTCGTCCAGCAGGTTCTCGTGGATCGTGGCTGTCTGCTGTGGTCCTGCATGACGTCCACTAACACATATTATCCTGTCATTATTGCTGCCCTATCTGCTACTGTAAGTCATATCAGTCATTGTAACATTCATGTCATTTTATTCATGTCATTGTAAATTATTGTCATTTTGTCTTCAGTCATTGTCAAAATTGTCTTCATTGTATCCAGCATTGTAATTCAGTGCATTTATCATGTCATTGTAATCATGTCATTTTATCATTCAGTTGTAATTCATTGTCATTTATCATTATGTAATGCAGTCAGTTTATCGTCATTGTAATTCATTGTTCTATCTTCTGTATATTCATTCATTTTAGCATGTAATCATTGTATTTCAAGTTATGTACAATATGTTGGTGGTGATTTGGTCCTGTTACACGTGACATTTTGTGCACGTCTGTCCGTCCGTGGAGAGGGATCCCTCCCTGTGGCTCTTCCTGAGGTTCTTCCACCTTTTTTTCCCTGTAAAGGGTGGGGTGCAAGTGTTTCCTTCGACTGGCGACCGAGGTCTAAGACAGAGGGTGTCACTCCTGTACCAGATTGTAAAGCCTCAGAGGAATGGACTTGTGACTTTGGGTAGAACAAAGTAAAATCCGATTGATTGATTTGAGAACACATAGCAACTAAACAGCATCTTAGAACCAGAACAGGGCAACTAAACAACATCTAGAACAACAACACAGCAACAAAGAATATCTAGCACAAACAATACAGGTGACAAAAGAAACATCTAGAAACATACAGCAACTAAAGAACATCGAGAACTACAAGACCAGCAACTGAACGACATTTTAAACAACTAGACATCAACAACATTTTGAAACGTAGAACAGGGCAACTAAAGAATTCTAGCGACAACAACATAACAACTAAAGAACATCTAGAACAAACAACATAGCAACTAAACAACAAGGTGGGACTGAAGTTAAGGTGGATTGATGTTTAGGTGGAAACGTCTCTTGTTTATTGAGCTCCAGATGTGAATGAATGCGTTCCCAGCAGCCCCGCCAACATTCGCGGCTACAACGTGCCAGGATCTCTCCACTGTGGCACAGTGTGAACAGTGGCTCGCGGAGTGCAGAACCAAGAGCGCCTGGTCTGCACACACACAAGACACACGCACACAACACACACACACACACCACAACACACACAACACACACACCACACACACACAAACAAACAAACAAACAAAAACGTCAGTCTGTCTGTTGTTTTACGATGTGGCACGAGTGCCTGCTGTCCTCGTCATGTGTCGTGGCAGGTGTTGACCGCCTGGCTCTTACAGTGTGTCTGTTCCGGAAGGATACCCGTGCAGGGAACACGTATGTGCCAGTACACACCTTCAGTCTCAGCTCCTGTCTATGAGAATGAAACTCAGACAGTGAACTCCACATTCATCTGTGTCACTATACAGACTGATAGTACGTTAATGGACAGATTCTTGCATTAGCTGCTGGTGCCTGGTTGATTTGATGACTTCTTCTTGCAGAAGGACCGACCTGATCAGAAACAACTTCTCGATGGACAAACAGATCTAGAGTATTGGTTCTGACAGTTCTGGTTCTGTTCACAGATGTTAACGAGTGTGAAACAGGACCAAACTGCGTGCAGGACCAGGTGTGCTGGAACTGACTTTGGAGTTACCGCTGTTATCCCAGAACACCCTGCTGCATGAACCCTACATTCAAAGACCGGAGAGGGGTGAGACTCAGCTGGGCTGAGGATGCGTTTGATGGTTTTGGATGATGTTCCTCCCTCTTTGAGCTTTAGTGTTTGGATCAGACCATCAGAGTCTCCCTGTACTGAATCTGTAGGCCTCGTGTCGGATCAATAACTACAGACCCATGATTCTTAGTCATTGGTATGCTCAGGTGCCCCCACGTTCCAAACCATGCGTTCTCAGGGTCTACCCATAGGAGTATTCGCACTTAGATGTTACCCATGAGCTAACTCTGACAGTGATTTAGCCCTTAATAGGTAACGGGCAGTGTTTCAATACAGGGCTGCCAGTGGCTATCAGATTGCAGACTATCCTTGTCAAGACTTTTGCAGTTGAGAGATGACGTCTAGATTTGTTTCACAAGTAGCCATGTGACTGTGAAGATTCTCTGTCATCAGGTCCAGAGGTTGAAGGTTCTCTGTCATTATGTCAGTGTTACGGTTCTCAGCTGGACTACTTCCGTTTCTGACTGACAGTTGTGAGTCAAAGTATATTACTGAGGGATTTGCTGTGACTCGAGAGGCATTGCTGATGAACACAATGGTCTATCAGAGGGTCATTGAGGTTGCCTGAGTCAGGTGTGGATGGGAGTCGTTAAGTTAAAAAGATAACAAGAAGTTGACTGGTTCCCAGATACATTTTGGTTGGGCGATCCTCCTCTTTCAGACTTTTTATCTGCATGCATCCAAAGCTGCTGAAACATGATGGTCAGTGCTCCTCAGATAAAAACCAGAACCCTTCTAAACCAAAATCCTGTTTCCTCACATACAGAATCTGGAGTCATATGCAGACTCAGTTTATAGAATTACCAAAGAAACATCTGCCAGGAACATCACAGTAACCACCGAGAAGCTCCAAGAACCTGATCCTGATCAAGCAAATACCCAGAAAAGGCTAACAACACTGGAAGCACTAGAGTTACTATAGTAACCACCCTGGACACCTTGTTAGCAAGTGTTACCAACCTATCAGCAGGCCGGAATGAGGTGACCCTTCAGTTGATCCAGAATTCATGTAATTATAAATATAATCGATTAAACTCAGATTGAAAAAGTTCTACAAAGATCGGATGACATCGTCTGAGCTCTCTGATGGACGGTTTCACAGCAGCGCTCTCTGGGACTTGTTTCCGCAGTATCTGTTCTGTAGGTTCTGTTTCTGTATTGAATCATCAGTATCATGTGTGTTGACGTGTCGTCTCTGACTGTCCTCAGTCGCTGCAGCTGTCAGTCTTTGAGTGAGTGCAGAGACTTCCTCCCTCTATCGTCTAAGTACATGAGCATCACGTCGGAGCGTGCTGTGCAGCAGACATCTCCAAATTCAGGCCACCAGTGTTTTCCCCACATCACAACACCTTCAGGATCAAAGCTGGCAACGAGGAGGGACAGTTCTTTCTCAGGGTGAGCTGAGTCTTCATCTGATCTCAGTGAACCAAAATGTTATTGGCTGTCGGAGGACACGATTTACAAACAAACACGAGCTGTTACACAACAGTTATTAGTTCATCGTTAATGAGTTTCATCTGATCTATTCATTAGTAAACCATTCATGTTCTGACTTTGTTTATCTCCTACTCACCTCATCTGTATTAATGTGATCTCATCAAAGTCATTGTTTGAACATCAGTGCTGATTGGCTGTTTGTGTTGCAGCGATCCAATAACGTGAGCGCGATGCTGGGTATGACGCATCCTCTGATGGGTCCAGAGAACACGTCCTGGACCTGGAGATGGTGACACAGAACTCAGCTCTCAGTTACAGATCCGTCTCTGCTCCGCCTCACCATCATCGTTGGACCGTACGCCTTCTAGTAAACTCTGTCCACTTTCCAGGTCGTTTGTTGTTTTTAAAACATTTCTCAAGCTTCTCATTGGCTGAAAAAACCAAACTGAAGACAAACTTTAATCAATTGAGACTACACATGTCATGATGTCACAGTACACAGCTGTGGAGCCAACATACACAGAGTACACTGGTGTGTTTGCTGTTCCATATTCTTACAGTTGAAAAACGCACAATAAAGAAGTTTCTGAGTGTTATTAAAAATTGTTTATTTTGACCTCTGTGACCCTTGACCTCCATTTAAATACCTGTTTCACTTGGTCTCCAAGTTTGCTTTAAGTGAACTCATCGTGTGGAGGACTTACAGTTGGTTTATGTCCCAGTCCTCGTCCTCCAGCCTTCCTCTACTATGTTCATTCGTCCATCCAGTGTGTCCACCCTGTCCACCGTCTAAAGTCAGTTACTGTGAAAGACCCAGATGGTGAGTGTTGAACACTTCTCGTCTTCAGTGGTCATTTTGTTCTGTAGCTGAAGTTGAAGTGACCAGCGGCGTTTGAGACAATACCGGCTGAGGAAGCTGCTGGAGCTAAGAGGAGGAGGTGAATACCTCAATACGAAGTAGCTGGACATGTGATTTATTTATATTATGGATGTCAGATGATGAGCTAACACTCTGCACAGCTACAAGAAGAAGAAGGAGGTTGCGTCTGAGACACTACACCAGGAGCTATACAGAGTACACAGAAGAGTTACTAACAGACGTACGAAACTAGACACAGCATTTGTATTTGCTCCAAAATCGAGTATTGATAAACTTCAGCAGTAATAAAATGCTGACTCTGCATCATGAGTAATATAAGTAGTTTTTTTCTAATAATACTTGAGTACTTAACTGACGTAAATGATTGCAGTACATTTTGTGTCACAAGCAGAGAAACTGCATTCCTGCAGGGATCCAGTAAACAAACCGCTGCATGCTGTTCCTTGATGTAAGACACACTATTGTTACCATGTGCAATAATGTGTGTGTGTGTGTGGTGTGTGTGGTGTGTGTGTGTGTGGTGTACTTAACCAGCCTCAGGGGATCCACATCATGTAGTCAGAATGTAAAACAACCTGTTTGAACATTAAACTGACAGCTGTGTGTGTTGTTTTACGGATCATTCCCAAAGTTTCCATTGATCCCTGGGAGGAACCAGTTTCCAGTTCCAATGATCCTGGAGGAGCCCTCGGAGATTTCCAGAAAAGGTTCAATGACCCTTGAGTATTTCCGGTATCCCCGAAATTTAAAGTGTAACAAAACATCAAAGAACCCGAGAACTTCTTGAAGAAAACAAAGCCCAGACTAAACTATGAGGTTCTAAGGTAGAAAATGATCATGAGCAGTCTGCTATAGTATACGGTCACATAGTTATCAGATAGAATACGGTCACATGGTTATATAGTCATACGGTCACATGTCATCATAGTATACAGTCAATGTGTTATCTAGTTACGGTCACATAGCCACATAGTATCGGTCACATATGTATCATAGTATACGGTCACATCATGTATATCTTATTACGGTCACGTAGATCTACATATTGTTATCATAGTAACGGTATCATGGCCTAGCATCCAGTAATAGGCTTACACGTGTTATTATAGTATACGGTCACATGTCATCATGTATACAGTCACATGTATCATTAGTATACGGTCACATATGTCATCATGTATACGGTCACCATGTTATATCGATATACGTCACATATGTTTATCATTAGTACGTACTGATCAAGTAGCATGTTATCATAGTATATGGTCATCTTAGCATGGTATATCATAGTATCGGTCATCACATGTCTTATCATAGTATCACGGTTCAACATGTTGTTACATAGTAAGAAACGTCACATATGTATCATAGTATCGGTCACATATGGTATCATAGTATACGGTCCACATGTTTATCATAGTATACGTCACGTGTTATCATAGTATATGGTCACATATGTCATCATAGTAAGTATCGGTCACATGTGTTTTTATCCAGATATACGGTCACATATGTTATCATATATACGGTCCATATGTTACATAGTATACGGTCACATATGTTATCATAGTATATGGTCACATATGTCATCATAGTATACGGTCACATATGTCATCATAGTATACGGTCACATGTGTTATCATAGTATACGGTCACGTGTTATCATAGTATACGGTCACATATGTCATCATAGTATACGGTCACATGTTATCATAGTATACGGTCACATGTGTTATCATAGTATACGGTCACATATGTCATCATAGTATACGGTCACATGTTATCATAGTATACGGTCACATATGTTATCATAGTATACGATCACATATGTCATCATAGTATACGGTCACATATGTCATCATAGTATACGGTCACATATGTCATCATAGTATACGGTCACATATGTCATCATAGTATACGGTCACATGTGTTATCATAGTATACGGTCACGTGTTATCATAGTATACAGTCACATGTGTTATCATAGAATACGGTCACATGTTATCATAGTATACGGTCACATATGGTATCATAGTATACGGCACATGTTATCAAATACGGTAACATATGTATCATAGTATAGGGTCACATATGTCATCATAGTATACGGTCACATGTGTTATCATAGTATACGGTCACATGTGTTATCATAGAATACGGTCACATGTGTTATCATAGTATACGGTCACATATGTCATCATAGTATACGGTCACATGTGTTATCATAGTATACGGTCACATGTGTTATCATAGTCGATATAAAGTATACGGTCACATGTTCATCATAGTATACGGTCACATGTGTCATCATAGTATACGGTCACATGTGTCATCATAGTATACGGTCACATGTGTTATCATAGTATACGGTCACATATGTCAATCAAGTAACAGTCCACATAGTTATCATAAAAATAGGTCACATATATTAATCATAAGTATACAGTCACATATGTTATCAGAGTATACGGTCACATATGTCATCATAGTATACAGTCACATATGTTATCATAGTATACGGTCACATATGTCATCATAGTATACAGTCACATATTTTATCATAGTATACGGTCACATATGTCATCATAGTATACAGTCACATATGTTATCAGAGTATACGGTCACATATGGTCTCATAGTATACGTCACATATGTTATCATAGTAAATCGGTCACAGTTTATCATAGTATATGGGCAAGTATGTTATCACAGAGTGTACGGTCACATATGTCAGCATAGTTCATGTTGTGTTCATGTGTTCATGTTGTGTTCATGTGTTCATGTTGTGTTCATGTTGTGTTTATGTTGTGTTCATGTGTTCATGTTGTGTTCATGTGTTCATGTGTTCATGTTGTGTTCATGTTGTGTTCATGTGTTTATGTTGTGTTCATGTGTTCATGTTGTGTTCATGTGTTCATGTGTTCATGTTGTGTTCATGTGTTGTTCACGTGTTCATGTTGTGTTCATGTGTTGTTTATGTTGTGTTCATGTGTTCATGTTGTGTTCATGTGTTGTTCACGTGTTCAGTGTTCGATGACGTCACTGGAGGACTGGGCGGGTCGGACAGCAGGTGGCGGTAAAATGAGTTTTATTCCACATAAATAGAAGAAGTGTACGCCAGAGTGCGCATGCGCGTCATCACCTGTCAGGGTCACCATGGTTCGGGAGCAGCTCGGTTCTGTCTGCGTGTCTGTCAGTGTTTGACCGGAGTTTCGGGCCAATGTTCAGACTGCTCCGCTGGAGGTTCCGACCGCTCAGCGGGCCGTCGGACCTCCTCTACGCCGGCTCAGCTCGCTCCTTCAGCGGCTCTCCTCCGCCCGCTGCCCGGGTCCGCAGCACCTTCCTGGACTTCTTCCGGCAGGAACACGGACACCTTCTGGTCCCGTCCTCCCCGGTCCGGCCCAGAGGAGACCCCAGCCTGCTGTTTGTCAACGCCGGAATGAACCAGGTGAGTCTGGACCTGGTGCCGGTCTGTCCCGGTGTCGTTTGTTCTGGTTTATTATTATTATAACCTTTATTTAACCAGATAAAAACCCATTGAGATCAAGACCTCTTTCACAAGGGTGACCTGGCCAAGAAAGGCAGCAGCACACGTCATAGTGGTAAAAACAGACAAACAACAGTAACAGTAACAGTTATAGATACATTAACAATTTAAAAGCATAGGCACTGTTCAAATGATTTCCATTGTCTTTTTTTTAAGATGGAGCGGAATGCTTCCAGAGGAAGAAGTTCTACAATTTTAAGTTCGCATTGGAGGGCATTCCACGCAGACGGGGCAGAGAAACTAAAGGCTTTTTTACCTGTTTCAGTTCTGACTCGAGGCGCAGCAAGATGTAGAAAATCACTTCTGACCCGCAGAATGCTAGCGGTGTTAGCTGGCTCTTTCAAAATAAGAGCACGCCCTGTCATGTGTTATATTCAGAGATGTCATCACGTCAGACCATAAAAATTAACGTAACGATGATGTTTGTTGTTGTTGTTGTTGTTGTTGTTGCTGCTGTTGCTGCCGCAGTGAATTGTAAAGGTAAAGGATGGTTCTCCTCTGAAGGAGACAGGAAGCTGCAGCTCCTTATTCAGAGGACTCAGCTGGTCATGACGTCACTGTGACACCATTGGACTGGACACAGCTGGTGTCAGAGGTTCTGTTCAGCCCGGTCGTGTTCACTGGACCCTGATGTTGGCTCTGTGTCTGGTTCCAGTTCAAGCCGATCCTCCTCGGCACCGCGGATCCTCGCAGCAGCATGTCGGCGTACCGTCGCGTGGTCAACAGTCAGAAATGCGTCCGAGCCGGCGGCAAACACAACGACCTGGAGGACGTGGGCCGGGACCTGACCCACCACACCTTCTTCGAGATGCTGGGGAGCTGGTCCTTTGGGGACTACTTCAAGGTGAGGAGGAGGAGGGGGGTCACTTCCTGTTTCCTGTGATGACATCACCATAACAGGGTTGTCTCTGCAGGTGGAGGCGTGCAGCATGGCGTGGAGCCTGCTCACAGAGCATTATGGGATACCTGCTGACCGGCTCTACGTGTCGTACTTCGCAGGCGATGCCGCGGCACGTTTACCCGCCGACGAGGAGACCCGACGGATCTGGTTGGACATCGGGTAGGTCCCCACTAAGCTGCTGGTCCAGGACCAGGATCAGGTCCAGTGTTCTGACTGTGGTTGTCCTCTCAGGGTTCCCCCAAGTCGCCTCCTGCCGTTCGGCCTGAAGGAGAACTTCTGGGAGATGGGGGACTCGGGTCCATGCGGGCCCTGCACTGAGATCCACTACGACCACGTGGGAGGACGGGACGCTGCAGCTCTCGTTAACGCTGATAGTCCGGACGTGGTGGAGATCTGGAACCTGGTCTTCATGCAGTACAACAGGTCAGTACACTCACCTGCACAGGTGTCTGAAAGACAGGAAACCAATCTGGAACCGGTCCAGAACCTGCTGCTGGTCCCAGTCTAATGTTTGTGTTTGTGTATCAGGGAGCCAGACCAGAACCTGTGCCCCCTTCCCCGGGTCAGCGTGGATACTGGGATGGGACTGGAGAGACTGGTGAGCGTCCTCCAGGGGACCAGGTCTACCTACGACACAGATCTGTTTACCCCCCTGCTGCAGGCCATTCACCAGGTACACCCAGTCCATCACGGTCCACCACGATCCACCATGGTCCAGTACAATCTACTACAGTCCACCACAGTCTATTACAGTCCACCACGGTCCACCACGGTCCACCACAGTCCACCAAGGTCCATTACAGTCCATCATGGTCCATTACAGTCCATCACGGTCCATTACAATCCAACACAGTCCACCAAGGTCCATTACAGTCCATTACAATCCAACACAGTCCACCACAGTCCACCGCAGCCCACCACGGTCCACCACGGTCCACCACGGTCCACCACAGTCCTTAGGTCTTGTTGTTGAAGGTTTGATTGACACCTTCCTGTTGCCATGGTGATGTGTCTGTCCACAGAGGTCGAGGGTCGGGCCGTACGGCGGCAGGACGGGGGAAGCGGATCAGGGACGGGTGGACATGGCGTACCGGGTGGTGGCGGACCACATCAGGACTTTATCAATCTGCATCGCTGACGGAGTCCATCCGGGCATGTCCGGAGCAGAGTGAGTCATCGACCAATCAGAGCTCAGAGAGCAGATAGAGCGTGTCCAATCAGCTGTCAGTACTGTTCTTTTGTGTTCCAGGTTGGTTCTGAGGAGGATTCTGCGCCGGGCTGTCCGGTTCTGTGTCCAGGTCCTGCAGGCTCCTCAGGGCTCGCTGGCCAGCCTGGTTCCGACTGTGACCCACATACTGGTAAAATACATTTCCCACAATCCTCTCCTGTACACAGAGCAGGGCTCAGGCTGACTGACGTGTTGATGTGTTGTCAGGGCGACGTGTACCCGGAGCTCCACAGCGAGGCGGACAGGGTGAGTGTTTTATTTTCTGTTTTCAAAATAAAAGCTGTACAGATGTTTGAAACTGAGACGTGAATCCTGATTGGTCCTCTATGGATCAGTTGACATCACAGGAAGTTGTCATCAGCAGTTGATTGACAGCTGGTGATCTTTCAGGTCATGGATGTCATCAACGACAGCGAGGCTCACTTCCTGTCGTCTCTACATCAAGGCAGCCGCCTCATCCTCCGCACGCTCAGCTCGAAGGACTACAAACATGGAGTCTTCCCTGGTCAGTTCCTCTCAGCTACTACAACTCCCATCAGCCACCAGGCTCTTTGTTTAGGGTAGATGGTCACATTTAGTGAGTGTGTGTGTGTGTGTGTGTGTGTGTGTGTGTGTGTGTGTGTGTGTGTGTGTCAGCCTCCGTGGTCTGGTCTCTGCACAGGGATCTGGGTTTTCCTCTGGACCTGGTGGACCTGATGTTGGATGAGCGAGGAGTCAAGGTGGACCGTGAGGAGCTGGACCGACTGATGGCAGAGAGCCACAAGGTGAAGCTGCCTCCCATTATGCACCTGGTTTGAAGTCGTTATGTAGATCATAACCGGTGATGTCATCAAACACCTGTCTCCTTCAGGTGTCGTCTGATCTCCACTCAGGTGTTCAGTCCCAGGTGATGTTGGATGTTCTCAGCCTGGCAGAGCTGCAACGTCTTGCGGTTCCTCACACTGACGACAGTCTCAAGTACCAGTACAGCCTGGAGCAGGGCCGATACGGTACGACCCGAGTCCTACAGGGCCGATACTAGAGTTGAGCTGGATACTCCTGTTCGCTACACTGCGCTCTGTGATAGGCTGGTCACACACAGAACAGCTGTCTGTCTCTCCCTCAGTCACTCAGGTTCGCCGTCTTTTCCTTTTAACATTTAGGGTTTCTTCAGCTTCAGTTTGTTTTTACTTCGGTTTGTACTTATTAACCAGCAGAGTTCTGCTAAACGTGGGTTCATTCAGACGTGGTGCTGGTACAATGCGACTCTCTCTCTGCCGGTCGTCTCTTCTTTTTTTTTTTTTTCTGCTGGCTCTAACCAGTTATTTTGACTTCGTAGTAGTGGTATAAATAATATTACCAATTAAGCTACACACACACACACACACACACACACACCTGGTGTGGAAATTTTAAAAAATAAAAAAGCCGGTTTGATCACCACAGCGCCTCGTGGTCAGATCTGGTCAGATAGGTGTTTTTTTTTTTTTTTTTTTTTTTTTTTTTTCAGTTTTCCCAGCATGCAGTGCAACGGTCCTGGCTCTGTACGACGGTCGGGTTCTGGTGTCGGAGGTGTCGGAGGGTCAGTGCTGTGGCGTCATCTTGGATCAGACCTGCTTCTACTCTGAGCAGGGGGGACAGTCACATGACCGGGGCTACTTCACCTGGGACAGATTGCAGGTTAGCTGAGCACCCAGAGGGGAAATGCATCATGGGAAGATTACCTGTTGTGTCTGACTCCAGGTGTGTGTGTCTGTCAGGATGTCCCGTACTCGGTGGAGGCTGTGGTCCAGGCGGGGGGTTACGTGGTCCATCAGGTGACTGCAGCCGGCAGACTGAAGACTGGAGACAGAGTCCAGCTGCACCTGGACCAGGTAGACCCAAACACACCACAGGTTTTGTCTGAACCCGGTCCAGTCTGGCTGCTGAGCCCGGATCTGTTGCCTGCTAACGGTGGTCCTGGTGTCTCAGGTCCACAGGCTGTCCTGCATGGTGAAGCACACCGCAACGCACATCCTGAACTTCGCTCTGCGGGTGGTTCTGGGCCCAGCGGTCCAGCAGAGAGGATCTCATGTGTCAGCTGATCGCCTCCGCTTCGACTTCAGCGTCAAGGTCCGTCAGTGACCTCACTCATCTGTGACATCATCTGTGACATCATTGTTTTAACAAAGAGCAGGAAGTGTCACCTGATATCGTAGTCTGACTCTGCGTCTGATTGGTCCTCAGGGTTCTCTCAGCGTCTCTCAGTTGCAGCAGGTAGAAAGGTGTGTTAATGACATCATCGCAGCCAATCAGGTCGTCCACAGCCAGGAGCTTCCTCTGCAAACAGCCAGGTGCATCAATGGGCTGAGGACCGTGGACGAGGTGAGACGACACACCTGTCTGTCTTCCTGCAGGTGTACTGACTTCCTGTTTGTCTGTCTGCAGGTGTACTGACTTCCTGTCTGTCTGCAGGTGTATCCTGACCCTGTTCGGGTGGTGTCAGTGGCAGTTCCGGTCTCTGACCTGTTGAATGATCAGACGGACAGACAGACATCTGTGGAGCTCTGCTGTGGAACGTAAGACTGAAACACACCTGCTCACTTGTCCACTGCTCACCTGTCTACCTGTCCACTGCTCACCTGTCTACCTGCCTGTTTAGTCACCTGTTGCAGACTGGAGCCATCAAGGACCTGGTGATCGTCTCAGAGAGACAGATGGTGAGAGGCATCAGTCGGATCATTGCAGTGACGGGACAGGAAGCAGCAGAGGTCAGTTTAAGTCACATGTCTTGGTCTTTGTCTTGGTCTTGGTCCTGGTCCTGGTCCTGGTACTGGTCTTGGTCTTGGTCTTGGTACTGGTCCTCCTTGTTCACTCTGTTGTCGTATCTCCAGGCTCGGGAAGCGGGTCAGGTTCTGTCTCAGGAGGTGGACTCTCTGTCAGCCAGACTCACAGGCTCCGCCCCCTCCAGCCTTGACTCCGCCCAGTGTCTCGCCAAGGAGGTCGGCGTCCTGTCTGATGTAAGTACACTACCCACAATGCACTGCAGCGTGGGTGTGCTGCTGTTAACCCTGTGCTGTGTCTGTCAGGCTGTGGACAACACCTCCATCCCTCAGTGGCAGCGCAGAGACCTCCAGTCCAGACTGAGGGCTCTGCAGAGAACCAGCAACACCTGTGTCAGGAAACTGGAGACCAGACAGGTGAGGCACACCTGAGGCACACCTGAGGCACACCTGAGGCACACCTGGGCCACATTAACCTTTTTTCCCATCATGCTTTGCTCAGGCTGCAGTCCAGACTCAGGCTCTGCTGGAGAAGAACGGCGTGAGGGATGTTCAGGTGGACTCTGTAGAGACGGACTCTCTGTCGGTAAGAACACATCCCACAATGCACCTGGATCATTTCTATGCACACCTGTAGTCTGATGACATCACGTTTCCGGCCAGGTGCTGATGAAGACGGTGAATCAGCTGAGTGCCGCGGCTCCTCACAGTCATGTGATGCTGCTCGCTCACCAGAGGCATTCTGGGAAGGTTCTGTGTGCCTGTCAGGTTCCCAAGGTAACAGTGACACACCTGCCGGTGGGTGACATCTCAGGTGGGTGGGCCTTGTTCCAGGTATCTCATTGGCTCTCCTGTTCGTCCTCAGGACTCGCTGTCCCTCTCAGCATCTGATTGGGCGTTGGCGGTATGTCGTCGCCTCGGGGGGAGTGCCGGGGGCTCGGCGCTGGTCGCCAAGGGAACAGGAAACAGCAGTGACATCACTGAGGCTCTGAGGTGGGCAGAGGAGTTTGCTTCTGAGAAGACACAGCGATGATGTCATAAAGTGAGAGATGACATCATTCTGACATCACAGCAACTCCTGGGTCAGGAACTGCTTCGTGTTCGGACAGGAAGTGACAACGGGACGTTTGGGAGGAGAGGGGTGGTGCCCCACTGTGAGGGGCGGGGCTTCCTGCTGCTGTCAGCCAATCAGAGCAGCAGATGTTCTCTTTGTTAGCATGCTAACATTAGCTTTAGTATATGCTAACATGCTAAAGGTCATGGTGTGTATTGAATAAACTTTATTCAGGAAATGTTTCCTGTAACATGATGTCAGAGAGGAGGACAGGTACAGGTGACTGTAAGCCCCGCCCACCGCTGCTCTCAGGCTCTTCTCATTGGACAATGATTTAAAACAGATTTAATAAAAACATGACACGAACTCCCAACTTCTTTTTATTAAGACAGGTGTGACAACAGTAACCAACGGACCAATCAGAACACAGTAACCTCCCCTACATGGACCAGTAATAATGTGTATATGTATGGATGGTCTGAGAGGTTCATCACAAATAAACACAGAACACGGCCATGATCTGACCCAGTTCTTATCATGACCTGGTTTTGACATCTCCCCCATGATTACAATATAAACCAAACTCAATTAACCAAATGTAGAAGATTTGTCTGTCCTGAGTTTAACTGTCCAGTTCTAGGACCTGGATCTGGATCTGGATCAGGGATGTGTTGGTCCTTTAGAGCAGAGAAACGTTCAGCCACTGCAGGAAAATCACAACAGAGTTATGTTACATTGAGTTCATCATGTTTGAAGGCTGAAGGTCAGACCTGCCTCAGACCTCCAGAGAATGGATGGATGAATAGATGAATGGCTAATATGACCTGTGGCTCTTTCCCACACAACGTGCTTTGCGGTCAGCGTATTCTGTCACTTCTGGTGACAACGATTATCTACATATCTCTACACTATCTACATATCTCTACATTATCTACATATCTCTACACTATCTACATATCTCTACACTATCTACATATCTCTACACTATCTACATATCTCTACACTATCTACATATCTCTACACTATCTACATATCTCTACACTATCTACATATCTCTACACTATCTACATATCTCTACACTATCTACATATCTCTACACTATCTACATATCTCTACACTATCTACATATCTCTACACTATCTACATATCTCTACACTATCTACATATCTCTACACTATCTACATATCTCTACACTATCTACATATCTCTACACTATCTACATATCTCTACACTATCTACATATCTCTACACTATCTACATATCTCTACACTATCTACATATCTCTACACTATCTACATATCTCTACACTATCTACATATCTCTACACTATCTACATATCTCTACACTATCTACATATCTCTACACTATCTACATATCTCTACACTATCTACATATCTCTACACTATCTACATATCTCTACACTATCTACATATCTCTACACTATCTACATATCTCTACACTATCTACATATCTCTACATTATCTACATATCTCTACACTCTCTACATATCTCTACACTATCTACATATCTCTACACTATCTACATTATCTACATATCTCTACATTATCTACATATCTCTACACCATCTACATATCTCTACACCATCTACATATCTCTACACTATCTACATACGTCTACACTATCTACATATCTCTACACTATCTACATATCTCTACATTATCTACATATCTCTACATATCTCTACACTATCTACATATCTCTACACTCTCTACATATGTCTACATTATCTACATATCTCTACATTATCTACATATCTCTACACTCTCTACATATCTCTACACTCACTCTCTACATATCTCTAAATATCTCTACACTATCTACATATCTCTACACTATCTACATATCTCTACACTATCTACATATGTCTACACTATCTACCTTTTTTCCCTGTTAAAGGTTTTTTGTGGGCAAGTTTTTCCTCACTCGAACCAAGCGTCTAAGGACAGAGGGTGTCACTCCCTGTACAGATTGTAAAGCCTCAGAGGAAAATGGACTTTGTGACTTTGACCACAATCTGAAAGTTTTACCACACTAACACACTAACATCACATCATAACAACAACAACATGTCACATTAACTAGCATAGCTGTAGCAATGGCTTCTTTCTCCTCTCCTCTCCTACTCTCTCCTCTCCTCCTCCTCTCTCTTCTCTTGTTCTCGCCTCTCCTCCTCTCCTCCTCTCTCTTGTCCTCCTCCCTCCTCTTCTCCTCTCCTACTCTCTCCTCCTCTCTTCTCCTCTTCTCTCCTCTCCTGCTCTCTCCTGCCCTGTGTGCCACATGTTCAGTTACTCCTCCTTTAGTGATAACGGTCCTTGTAATAAATGTAGTTTATTTGTAGCTTTGGAGGCGAGGGTCAGTGAGTTAGAGGCACGGTACCGCACCACCGAACAGTCAGTAGCTCAGATAGTTAGCCAGTCCCCTGTAGCCGGTGCGGTACAGCCACAGGTAGCTTCAGCTCGCCGTCCCCCGGTAGTTCCTGAGCAGCCGGGAGGCTGGGTGACTGTTCGAAGGAGGCATAGCCCCAAACTGAAGCCCACGGTACACCGTATTTCTCTATTCAGTTCATATATGCTTCCTTTAGGGAACATTATTAGGAATCACTCTTATCAATTTTCATTGTTATGCTGACGACACCCAATTATATTTATCGATCAAGCCTGATGCAACCAATCAGTTAACTAAACTCCAAGCATGCCTTAAGGATATAAAAAGTTGGATGACCTACAATTTTCTGATGTTAAATTCAGACAAACTGAAGTTCTTGTAATTGGACCCAAACACCTCAGAAACTCTCTTTCTAGAGACTTAGTTACTTTAGATGGGATCACCCTGGCCTCCAGCTCCACTGTAAAGAATCTTGGAGTTGTTTTTGATCAGGATTTGTCCTTTAACGTCACATAAAACAAATTTCGAGGACTGCATTCTTCCACTTACGTAACATCGCTAAAATCAGACGCATTGTCTCTCAGGCGGATGCAGAAAAACTAGTCCACGCATTTGTTACTTCAAGGCTGGACTATTGTAACTCTTTGTTATCAGGCTGCTCCAATAAGTCTCTTAGGACTTTGCAGTTAATTCAGAATGCTGCTGCACGTGTTCTGACAGGAACCAAGATCAGAGATCACATCTCTCCCATTTTGGCTTCCTTGCATTGGCTACCTATTAAATCTAGAATAGAATTTAAATTCTTCTCCTTACTTACAAAGCTCTTCATGGTCAGGCACCATCATATCTAAAAGAGCTCATAATACCTTACTACCCCTCTAGAACACTGCGCTCTCAGGACGCTGGGTTCCTTGTGGTTCCTATAGTCTCCAAAAGTAGATTGGGAGCCAGAGCTTTCAGCTATCAGGCTCCTCTTCTGTGGAACAAACTACCATTCTGGGTTCAGGAGGCAGACACGGTCAACACCTTTAAGAGTAGACTGAAGACTTTCCTCTTTGATAGAGCTTATAGTTAGTGCTGGCTCAGGTCATCCCTTAGTTATGCTGCCATAGGATTAGACTGCTGGGGGGACACTCCTGAGGTTTCTTCCACCTTTTTTCCCTGTTAAAGGTTTTTGTGGGCAGGTTTTTCCTCACTGGAACCGAGGGTTTAAGGACAGAGGGTGTCACTCCCTGTACAGATTGTAAAGCCTCAGAGGAAAATGGACTTTGTGACTTTGGGCTTTTCCATTAAAATTTGATTTGATGAATGGATGGATAGATGAGTTCATATTTGGACTCTCGTTTATTTTAATGTAGTAAACAAGCATTAACTAGCTTAGCTAAGAGCAGCTTCGTACCTCCATGATGTTGAGCTCGATGGTTCCTGAATTGTTTGTGTCCAAAGTGTAGAATGTGTCTGTGGAAAGGAAATATCACCATCATCATTATCATCATCATCATTATCACCATCACGTGATGAGGACTGTAAGGACTCACTGAACATGGTCTCCAGACGAACCAAACAGCCCACAAAGTTGTCGAAGTCGATGGTGAGATCTGCTTCACTGTAACGGGCCACCAGAACCTGATGGAGCGGGTTGTTGAGACTGAAACCTGAAACACAGCAGAGGTCAGAGGTCACAGCAGAGGTCAGCTGACAGTTTAGTCTGAACATGAATAAGACTGAAGTGTACGACTGATGAACTTTATTTTGAAAGGTGTGTTTGTGTTTTACCTGCTTCCTCCACAGCCGTCCTCATCTCTGTGGAGCTCATCGTCCCTGAATTATCCACGTCCTTCTTACGGTAAACGTTCTGTCACACAGCAGAGAAGACATGTCACATGACGTCCCCATCATGAGGACAGGCCATGTGACCCGAAGGTCTCAGACTCACCAGGAAGTTCTCGATTTTGGTCCAGAGCACTTTGAACTCCAGCAGTCCGAGTTTCCCGCTGCCGTCTTTCTGCACAGGAAGTTGAGGAGCTGTTGACTGATGGACTGGACAACAGTATTTTACTCAACATGCTTCACTGCAGCAGTGACATCATATTCAGGCTGTATAAACCGGATGTGGACTCGTCCTGAGGTCACATGACTATTTTCATGGTCAGTAATGATTTGTTGAACAGCTGTGAAGGATACGTCCAGCAGGTTGACCATGTTACGACACGTGGTGAGGCTGAAGCCGCTCGTCTGGATGTCAGAGCCTGTCAGAGACAAACACAGGTCACAGGTCAGCTGACCTCAGGTCACAGGTCAGTCTGGAGGTCAGTCTGAAGGTCATGTGACTCTTACGTTTGGTCACCACCTTGTTGAGGATCTTCTGCAACTCGAAGGCCGAAATTTCACAATCCTGCAGACACAAACACTTCCTGTTACTTCACACTACAAACATTCTTCATCATCACCATCATCACCATCATGTTCCTCACCTCTCCTGCCAGCTGTCCAAACAGACTTCTAAAGCGATCGTCCACGTCGTCTTCATCGATCTCGATCTGAAACAGTCAACATGTTAACAGACACATGATGATGTCATGATTTCATGACATCATCATGTGTCATGTGTTATGTGTCAGTTTGGGCACGTGTACTGAGCGTGTGCAGAACACGTTCTTTAAGTGGAACGTCGTAAAAACGTTTACAGAACAGTTTTAGAACGTTTTGACACAATGGTGTCCTCCATCTACAGCTCAGCTGATCGTGGTCTCATCGTGGTCTTACTGTGGTTTTATAGTGGTCTTTATCGTGGTCTTATCGTGGTCTTACTGTGGTTTTATAGTGGTCTTTATCGTGGTCTTACTGTGGTTTTATCGTGGTCTTACTGTGGTTTTATCATGGTCTTACTGTGGTTTTATAGTGGTCTTTATCGTGGTCTTATCGCAGTCTTACTGTGGTTTTATTGTGGTCTTACTGTGGTTTTATAGTGGTCTTATCGTGGTCTTACTATGGTCTTATCGTGGTCTTAATCGTGGTCTTAATGTGGTCTTATCATAGTCTTATTGTGGTCTTATCGTGGTCTTACTGTGGTCTTATCATGGTCTTTATCGTGGTCTTACTGTGGATTTATCGTGGTCTTATCGTGGTCTTATCATGGTCTTTATCGTGGTCTTATCATGGTCTTACTGTGGTCTTATCGTGGTCTTCATGTGGTCTTATCGTGGTCTTACTGTGGTCTTACTGTGGTCTTATCATGGTCTTTATCGTGGTCTTACTGTGGACTTATCGTGGTCTTATCATGGTCTTATCATGGTCTTTATCGTGGTCTTATCATGGTCTTACTGTGGTCTTATCGTGGTCTTAATGTGGTCTTATCGTGGTCTTAATGTGGTCTTATCGTGGTCTTACTGTGGTCTTATCGTGGTCTTATCATAGTCTTACTGCGGTCTTATCGTGGTCTTACTGTGGTCTTATCGCGGTCCTACTGTGGTCTTATCATGGTCTCTATCATGGTCTTACTGTGGTCTTATCATAGTCTTACTGTGGTCTTATCGTGGTCTTACTGTGGTCTTATCATGGTCTTTATCATGGTCTTACTGTGGTCTTATCGTGGTCTTATCATGGTCTTACTGTGGTCTTATCGTGGTCTTACTGTGGTCTTATCGTGGTCTTATCATGGTCTTTATCATGGTCTTACTGTGGTCTTATCATGGTCTTACTGTGGTCTTATCATGGTCCTACTGTGGTCTTATCATGGTCTTATCATGGTCTTACTGTGGTTTTATCGCGGTCTTACCTTCTCCACTCTGGACTCCACAGGGTCGTCCAGCTCTCTACAGGACCAAATGTGACAGGAAGCTTATTAATTGTACATTTATTCCAATTCATTATCAAAAAATCCAGAGACCGTGAAGGATCAGGACTGATGTGGACTGATGTAGACTCACTGGAAGTCGGCCTGTTTCTCGGTGAACACTCGGACACAGAAGTCTCCGTTCTTGTGCGGTTCGAAGGTGGACGGGACGATCAGGTACTCTCCGGGAGGCAGGCTGAAGCGGCTGCAGACTTCTCGCAGGTTGATGAATGTTTCAGAGCGAGCAGCCGAGGCGTGACGCAGGAAGAAGTTCCTGTTCAGGTGGACGTTCCTCTGACCACGGTACTGACAGATGGACACGACAGGTGAGCAGCAGGAAGTGAGCAGCAGGAAGTGAACAGCAGGAAGTGAGCAGCAGGAAGTCAGCAGCAGGAAGTCAGCAGCAGGAAGTCAGCAGCAGGAAGTCAGCAGGCGGTCGTACCTCATCAGGAACCTGAAACAGACGAGGACGGTTCAGACTCGCAGCAGAGGGACAAACAGATGATTGATGACGTGAACGCTTGTCTGATGCTCTGACGTCTCAGAACCAGTCCAAACCCGTCCATAGCGACTCTCTGGGTCCACGTCATGTAACCAACAGAACCGTTCTCACCTCGTAGATGGCAAATCCCACCGTGTGCATATCTTCTCCCAGCTTCCTCATGCGTCTGCGGTTCTTCTGGATCAGCCCGACCACGAGGCTGCAGCCGGCCTCGCCGTCATCCGGGTCATCATCCTCCTCGTCCAGCCGGATCACAAACTGAGGGTTGGTCCAAAACGAGTCTGCGGTTTAGAAACAGAACATCAGAGAGACACTGACTGTGACCTGTTCTTCGTCTGACAGGATCACTCACTGGGGTAGTTCCTGCAGCCGCCGGCCGTTGAGCCTCGCCTCCAGGTGCCATCGAACTTGGACAGAGCCCACTTAGAGATCGAGTCGTCGCTCAGGGCGTCCGGCGTCAGGTTGCAGATCTCTAAGCGAGAGTAATGACGCAGGAAGTCAGAGAAGGACATCCTGGAAGACAGAGCAGAGGGCGTCATTTCACCCAGAAGACCTGATCGTGAAGTTCTGGTTCTGGAGGTGAAAAGGCGGTCCGGTTTTACCAGAACTCTCCGTCCTCGGAACGATGACTCAGACGCTCTCTGTCCTCGTCGCTGATGTGACGCCACTCCATGGAGCTGTGGGAACAGGAAGTGGTCAGGGCGGGATGATTAAGTATTTTATATATATATATATAAAAAATACTTAATCACTTATAATTGGTGCATGATAAACATAATACTGGTGAAGTAAGAATTAGACTGAAACAAATTAGCGGAGCCACTGACGAAGACGCCGCGGCAGACTCGGCGCTCGGGCCCGGTGCTTCTGCCATGGTGAGTGTGTTGTCTCGTGTCTGGGCGAGACAGAACTTTAGCTTGTTGTTTGTTCTGAAGCGAGTTTCTATCGAAGCGGAGCTGTCTTCATGGAGTTCGTTCTTGCCGGCAGAAACACACGAACAGCCAATCAGCTAACAGACAGGCGGACCCAGCGTGCGGAAACAGCCTATCATATCCCTGGACGTCACCAGTAACAGGCAAACAGCCAATCATTCAGCAGCTGTGTAGTTCGGTTGCGGTAGTTGTCATGTTGGTTTGTTTACATGGAGTAGCATGCAGTGAGATTTTACGTTACGATTTGGTACCGTGGGTACCGTGCAACTCTACTTGTGACCACACCCCCGTGTGATGTCACACCACAAGACGTCCAACTGGCCTGTGAGACTCCACCCTGCTGAGGCAGACTGCAGGGAGGGGCTGGGTGACAAAACAAACTGACGGGTGATACACGACATCCGCTCAGGTAACACAAACACACACCACACACCTGTCCTCATCCGTACTTGTATGTAGGAGACACCTGCAGTCTGTGCTCACCTGTGCGCCCATTAGCAGGATGGATTAGCTGTTAGCACGTTAGCACAAACCTCGTTCTACATGCTTGTCAGGACGCTGGACGTCCATCACAGTCTGTCTCGCTGGGGGTTATAGGTAATCGTTACCATGGTTACGTACTTGTCACTCCAGGCTCCGGTCCACTCCACCTGACCCCAGGGGTTCCTGATCCGAATCAACTTCACCATGTTGCCACGGTACTCCACCTGCAGCCAATCACAGCAGAACAACAAGCCCCGCCCCTTGTCAGGTCTGCTGAACCTGAAACAAGCTGCTAAGACTCATGGGAAATGTAGTTTATGCTGCTCCACAGGGGGCGTGTCCTCTCACCTCAGCTGTACCTGTCACAGAATAGGCGTGGCCTTTCACCAGCTTCTGATAAGTCACCGCCTCGGAGTCAGCCGAGCTTGTGATCTGAAACAAAAAGTACAAAGCACCTGTCTGTCTGTCTGTCTGACAAAGTACCTGTCTGTCTGTCAGAGCACCTGTCTGTCTGTCTGTCTGTCAAAGTACTTGCCTGTCAGAGCACCTGTCTGTCTGCCAAAGTACCTGTCAGAGCACCTGTCTGTCTGTCTGTCTGTCTGTCTGTCTGTCAAAGTACCTGTCTGTCAGAGCACCTGTCTGTCTGTCTGTCAAAGTACCTGTCTGTCTGTCAAAGTACCTGTCAGAGCACCTGTCTGTCTGCCAAAGTACCTACCTGTCTGTCGGTCTGTCAGAGCACCTGTCTGTCTGTCAAAGTACCCATGTGTCTGTCTGATCTTACATCGATGGAGCAGCCCATCAGTGCTCCTCGACTCTGAGCCTTCTGGATGATGTGGAACAGGTTCGGATCGGGTCGGCTTAGCTCGTGAACTTCAGCGATTCCTCCGGTGAAATCCTCAAAACCCTCCGTGGTCGATCCTCCAGACAAAGCCTCGTAACAGCCGTTCAACCTGTGATGACATCACAGTGACATCACACATGAGGTGAGTTAGTTCAACGTTTTCTTCATGGATGTGTGTGTAGCCGGGCATGGCTGACTGCTGCATAAATAAATGTGAAGAACGCAGCGACTGTGGAGGACGTGTAGAAACAAACACCTAAACACATCGTCTGCTCTCACCTGTACATGTGCCACCTGATTGCTGACCTGTGATCAGGTGACCCACTCTGACCTGTGATCAGGTGACCCACTCTGACCTGTGATCAGGTGAACGGTGTCTCTGTCATTCGTACGTCTGTTCTCACACTATGTAACTTTAGGCTCCGGGTCGGGAGAAGTACGTAACGCTTTACGGCACTAAGTCACACAGCAGCAACTATTTCACTGATTCATGTTAGCTGTTGTTACAGACTATAAACCTCGACCACAGACCTGTGACAGTGACATCACTCTGCTGAACAGTCTGAACGACTTCTTTGGACGGTTTGAAGCTGACAACACCTTACTTGGCGTAGGCCTTCTCCAGCAGGGCGCTCCAGAACTCTCTCCCCTCCGCTGAGTGGACGAACAGCAGCTCTCCATCTCTGACCGGCAGACGGTCGTCGATCACCACGTCCACCCACTCACCAAACTGCCAGAACTACAGACAGACAGACGTTGTGTTCACTGACAGTTGTACCTTGGTAAACATCACGTCTTCATGGTGCATTCGTACCTGGAAGTGGAAGATGCCGGTGTACTCTCCGTCATTGAAATTCTGTCCATGTGGGACGACTCGAGCCAGAAGTTCTTCGTTCAGGGTCAGAGAGGCGATGGCGGCGAGCAGCCAGCAGTCACCTGGATGATGGACAGGAAGAGGGCAGGGCTTAGGCCTTATGTCTAATTGACTGTCAGTCAGTGACCTCCTTGAAAGGTGCTGAAGTGTCGGAGTGTCCTTTAACTCTCCATCAGCTTATCATACGTGTATGTTTCTTTAAGAGCTGCTCTGCACTCTGATTGGCTGGGCTCTCCCAGGCGTTTCCCTTTTTACTATAGAAACCAGATGAACCACAAAGGTGACGTAACAGTCTCACCTGTGGGCATGTTTACCGTTCCTGTTACCACGACGACAGACAAGCTGCTCACCAGATTGTCTTTATGTGTAGTGAAGTCATGTGACTTCCTGTGCAGGTGATTTGACTATATTGAATAAAACCAACCAGACCAGGTGAGAGGAGGTGAATGTTGTCAAACGTTGTTAATAAGTTAATAAGTCCTGACCATTGAAATGGATGTAAAACATGAATATGACACCTGTCCTCATCGCCTCTCCTTCACATCTGTCCTCATCGCCTCTCCTTCACATCTGTCCTCATCGCCTTTCCTTCACATCTGTCCTCATCGCATCTCCTTCACATCTGTCCTCATTGCCTCTCCTTCACATCTGTCCTCATCTCCTCTCCTTCACGTCTGTCCTCATCGCCTCTCCTTCACGTCTGTCCTCATCTCCTCTCCTTCACGTCTGTCCTCATCGCCTCTCCTTCACGTCTGTCCTCAATCCCTCTCCTTCATCGGCTTCTCATCCCTCTCCTTCACTCGTCCTCCTCTGCCTCTTCCTCACGATTGTCCTCATCTGCCTCCTTCCACGTCTTGTCCTTCATTCATCCTCTCCTTACAGTGTCTCAGCTCCTTCTCCTTCACGTCTGCCCTCTCATCCCCTCCTTCAGTCTGTCCTCATCTACTCTCCTTCACATCTGTCCTCATCTCCTCTCCTTCACTCTCGTCTCCTCCCTCGCCCTTCTCTCTCCTTCATTCTCCTCTCTTCACATCTGTCCCATCACCTCTCTTCACATCTGTCCTCATCTCCTCTCCTTCACATCTGTCCTCATCTCCTCTCTTCACATCTGTCCTCATCACCTCTCCTTCACATCTGTCCTCCTCTCCTCTTCTTACATCTGTCCTCCTGTCCCTCTCCTTCACATCTGTCCTCTCACCTCTCCTTCCATCTGTCCTCCTCTCTCTCCTTCACATCGTCCTCATCACCTCTCCTTCACATCTGCCTCATCTCCTCTCTTCACATCGTCCTCATGTCCCTCCTTCACATCTGTCCTCATCACCCTCCTTCACTCTGTCCTCATCTCCTCTCCTTCACATCTGTCCTCATCACCTCTCTTCACATCTGTCCTCATCACCTCTCCTTCACAACTGTCCTCATCTCTCTCCTTCACATCTGTCCTCATCACCGAGTTTGTGGCTGGAGTACAGGGTGGAAAGGTGGCGGGCTTGGCACATGGTTCTGATCCAACCTGTTTTCAGCTTGTCAGACAAACTCGGCGGGTGATGAGAACGGTCTTCCCAGAGCGCCCTGACAGATGTCGGTCCTGGGGCTCCAGACACGATGAACTCGGGTCAGGGTCAACTCCTGCACAGGAAATACATCACACATGAGCTGAGGGGGGTCAGGAACAGGGGGAGGGAACACAGCCAGCTTGTCGTCATGGTGACAAGTCGTTTACTAAAGGACTTGAAGCTTTACAGAAAACGGAAACGGATCAATATTAAAATATTAATCCTCCATTGACCTCCTCCATGACTCCTCCATGCCTCCTCCCATGACTCCTCCATGACCTCCTCCATGACACCTCTCCCATGACCTCCTCATGACCTCCCTCCATGACCTCCTCCATGACCTCCTCCATGACCCCCTCCATGACCCCTTCATATGACCCTCGTCCAGGCCCCTCCATGACACTCTCTCCATGACCCCTCTATGACCCCTCATGACCTCCTCCAGACCCCCTCCATGACCCTCCCATGACCTCCTCTGCCCTCCATGACCTCCTCTTGACCTCCTTTATGACCCCCTCCATAACCCCCTCTAGGACCTCCTTCTAGACCCCCTCCATGACCCCCCTCCATGACCCCCTCCTATGACCTCCTCTAGACCTCCTCCATGACCTCCTCATGACCCTCCCATGACTCCATGATCTCCTCTATGACCCCTCATGACTCCTCTGGACCCCTCTATGACCCCCTCTATGACTCCTCCATGACCTCCTCCATGACCCCCTCGCTGACCTCCTCTGACCCCCTCCCTGACCTCCACCATGACCCCCTCCATGACCCCCTCTATGACCCCTCCATGACTCCTCCATGACCTCCTCCATGACCCAGCCTCCTACTCCTCCATGACCTCTCCATTGACCCCCTCCATGACTCCCATGACCCCTCATGACCCCCTCCATGACCTCCTCTTGACCCCCTCCATGACCTCCTCCATGATCCTCACAGACCCCCTCCATGACTCCTCCATGACCTCCTCCATGACCCCCTCATAGAACCTCCTCTATGACCCTCCTCCATGACCTCCTCTGACCTCCTCCATGACCCCTCCCTGACCCCTCTCTGACCCTCTATGACCCCCCCATGACCCCCTTATGACCCCCTCCATGACCCCTCTATGACCCCCTCTATGACCCCCATGACCCCGCTCAGGACCCACTCCAGGACCTCCCTCCAGACCCTCGATACTTCGACTAGACCCTCCACCTCCCTCTCTTGACCCCCCATGACTCATGACCTCCTCTATGACACCCTCACCGGACTCCAACATGGAAACCCCTCGAGTGACCTCCTCTATTGACCTTCCTCCATGACCTCCTCCCTGGACCCCCTCGATGACCTCCTCCATGACCCCCTCCATGACTCCCTATGACCCCCTCCCATGACCCCATCCTTGGACCTCCTCCATGACCCCTCCATGACTCCTCCATGACATCCCTCCCTACCCTCCATGACCTCCTCCCATGACCCCCTCCATGACCTCTCTTGACCCTCATGACCCCCCAGTCCTCCTCCATGACCCCTCTGCTCCATGACCTCCTTCCATGACCCCCTATGACCTCCTCTTGACCCCTCCATGACCCCCTCCTGACCTCATCTATTGACCCTCCTCATGACCCCCTCCATGACCCCCTCCTGACCCCCTCTCATGAACTCCTCTCCATGACCCCCCATGACCCCCTCATTACCTCCTGCAAGACCACCTCCAGACCCTCCTCCACTCGACCCCCTCTTGACCTCCTCCAGACCCCCTCCCCATTGACCCCCTCTATGACCCCCTCTATGACCCTCCATGACCCCTCTATGCCCCCTCCATGACCCCCTCCTTATGACCTCCTCTATTGACCCACTCCTCCATGACCTCCACATGACCTCCTTATGAACTCCTACATGACCTCCCCTCATGAATCCTCCCATCATTAAATCATTAACCACTGAACCATTTAAATACAGGACAGTTATTCAGTGTTTGAAGTCTGAAGTTGTTTCAGAGATTTATGAGATAAATATTGTTTGATGATTTTACAGCAGTTTGTCTGGACGTGTACATTTTACATGAAGCTGAGCAGAGGGTTAGTGAGGAGGAGAAGGGCACTAGAGTAATAAATAATTAATAATAATAATAATTTAACTTCAAACTTTAGCAAATCACTTCTTGTGAACAAAGATGGCGGACTGTCAGAGGACTCACCTGTTCATTACAGGTGAGTCCTCTGACCAAACAGGTTTGTGAAGCAACTCCACCCAGTTCAACAAACACACAGATGTAAACTGTAATCTATTACATACCTGTAATCTGTAGAGATAATCTTTCCTTCACTGATAAACATGTTTCAGAGGTTAGATCAGATTAGATCAGATTAGATCAGATTAGATCAGATTACATTAGACCAGGTGTGAGCAGGTGTTTATCAGCCAATCAACAGCGACTTCAAAGCCACCAAAGTTTTATTAATTGGACTGGGTCGGTACCGGGTTAGGTCTGTAATCATGAGAGAAATGACAGAGCTTCACTGACCGTCGGTCTCTCCCAGGACAGCCCGCGGACCTTGTGGGAGTTCGGGCCCAGTTCTTTAAAGCCCAGAGAGGAGGGCAGTGCCGGAAACGTGTCGTCCTGGAACAGACTGCCGGTGTCGAGGCAGCGCTGCCGCAGAGACTCGAAGTCCTGGTTCAGGTACTTCACCGTCTGGCTGTTGGTTCCGATGCCCCGGTTCTTCTCCCGGAGGTGCTGCAGAGTGTTGGCGATGCCCGTCATGGTGCTGGTTCTGGAGCCTGGAGAGTCTGGAAAGTTTTGGAGTGTGTGCCGAGTGCCAAGGCTACAGGTGATGTCAAGAAGGGAGCGTTCACTCTGCTGCTACTACAGAGGCACAGCTGACCTGAGGACAGGTGAGACTTCCGGTAAGCACCTTCAAAATAAAACCACTGTTTTCAGCCACTCCTGATCACACTCATACTTTAACATGGGGACTTATGGAGACTGACTCACTTCTGGAACCAGCCTCTGTGAAGTGAAACACAAACTGCAGTTCCTCCTGTCGTCCAAAAAGGAACTGCAGTTTGTTTCACTTCACAGGTTCACCTTTGATGTACACACTTGCTTTTATTGTGAAAACTGCACATTTGATTTCCGGTGTTATTGTCGTTGCGTCAACTGAAGCAGGGAGTTCCAGATGAGTCAGAAAGCTTCAATGTTTCCACCCTCATCACCTCGACTATTCCTGTCAGGGAGAAAGTGAAAAAGGAAAACTACAAATACTGCAGGAAAACTACAAATATTACAGGAAAACTACCAATAATACAGGAAAACTACCAATACTGCAGGAAAACTACAAATACTGCAGGAAAACTACAAATACTGCAGGAAAACTACCAATAATACAGGAATACTACAAATACTGCAGGGAAATTACAAATATTACAGGAAAACTACAAATACTGCAGGAAAACTACAAATATTACAGGAAAACTACAAATACTGCAAGAAAACTACAAGTACTGCAGAAAAACTACAAATACTGCAGGAAAACTACCAATAATACAGCAAAACTATAAATACTACAGGAAAACTACAAATATTACAGGAAAACTATAAATACTACAGGAAAACTACAAATACTGCAGGAATACTAAATACTACAGGAAAACTACAAATACTACAGGAATACTACAGGAAAACTGCAAATACTGCAGGAATACTACAAATACTACAGGAATACTACAAATACTACAGGAAAACTACAAATACAGGAAAACTGCAAATACTGCAGGAAAACTAAATACTACAGGAAAACTACAAATACTACAGGAATACTACAAATACTACAGGAATACTACAAATACTACAGGAAAACTACAAATGCTGCAGCATCCTCACCGTCTCATTGGTTTACTTCATCAATTTAATGAGTTTATTTAATGTAATCAATAACCAATAGTAAAATAAATTAATAAAATCAGAAAACAGTTTCTTCAAATTAAAAGTTTATTTCAGAAAATTAATTTTTTAATAATCAATCATCAAAAATAATGATGACTCATCAATAATCAGATGAAAACAGACATGATCATGTCATCAGTACTGACGAATCAATAAATCAATAAATGATAATTAGGTGCTGAAGTGACTCCCAGCATGCACCTGGACCAGGCGGTGTTCAGTTCATGGCGAGGCAGAGCCACTGCAGAAGAAGAAGAAGAAGAAGTTAGTGATGATGTCACGAGGAAGAGGTCAGTGATGATGTCATTAAAGGTAGAGCCGGCTGGTTCCAGTCGGTCCAGTTTACCTGCTGCAGGTCCAGTTGGATCTTTCCCTCCTTCTTCTTGTCCAGAGTTCTGAAGACCTCTGCGAGAAACCCAACAAAACTTTATCAACAAACTCTGTCAACAAACTTTATCAGCAAACCTTGTCACTAACGTTTGTCGATAAAGTTGACACTCACTGAATAACATCTCCAGACGGATCAAACAGCTGATGAAACAGTCGAAGTCTATTGAAAAAGTGACGTCAGCGTAATGACTGACGACTTCCTGAACCACCGCACTGTTCACCTGGAAACCTGAACACACAGAGACATTCATCCTGATCAGTTCAGACAAACTCATGGAGCCTCCTCTTAGCAGTTTGAAGTTCTGAACCTCAGAACCACCAGCAGAACCAGAGGTCCACCTGTCGGACGTTAGATCAACGTTCATGAACGTTACCTGCTTCAGCGAGCGCCGACCTCATCTCATGACTGCTCATTGTACCCGAACCATCCGAGTCATGACTCCTGAAGATCTCCTGCAGAACCAGAGGAACTCCAGTCAGTGAACGCCTCACCAGATAAACACTGAATGTCAGTGAACGCCTCACCAGATAAACTCTGAATGTCAGTGAACGCCTCACCAGATAAACTCTGAATGTCAGAGAACGCCTCACCAGATAAACTCTGAATGTCAGTGAACGCCTCACCAGATATTTCTGCATCTTGGTCCACAGAGTGTGAAACTCCAACAGACCCAGTTTAGTGCTGCCGTCCATCTGAAGAAGAGTCAAAGAACAGAATGTCTGCCTGTCTGCCTGTCTGCCTGCCTGCCTGCCTGTCTGTCTGTCTGCAGTTGAAGGATACGTCCAGCAGGCTGATGATGTTGCGGCAGGTCTGCAGACTGAATCCGTCAGTTTTTACATCAGATCCTTCAAACAAACAGAACACAAGTCAGTGCACAGTGACATCACAGTGACATCACTGTAAACATGTACATAAACATGTACAAACACAGAGGTCAAAGGTCACATCCTGTCTATGAGTGTGTCATGTGACCGTTCTCACTCTGAGCGACCACTTTGTCCAGAATCTGCTGCAGCTCGAAGGCCGAGATCTCTGAGTCCTGCAAACACAGACGGGACGTTCAGATTTCAGCTCCACAGGAAGTCAGTTTACGACCATGTTTGGTAAAAATGTTTTTACGTTTCCACAAATCTGAACAAAGAGACGTTTGAAGTGCGGGTCCACATCGTCCTGTCTGATGTCCGGCTGAAAGAGAGAGTTTGAACAGCTGAGAGACACAAAGACATGAACCGTCTGAAGACCTGTCCTCTGCTGCCACACATACAAACCTCTGAGATGTCAGCGTCAACATCCTCCTCCATCGGACTGAAACAGACATCAAACACACTGTCACCATGACGACCACAACAACGAATAATAATGATCACCTGACGACTACAACGAGCTAACGATGAGGATCATCACTTCTGTGCGCAGCTGACCTGCTGTGCGCCTGTTTCTCCGTGAACACTCTGAGGACGAAGCTTCCTTTGCGGTGCGGCTCGAAGGTGGACGGGATGACGGCGTACTCTCCGGGTGGCAGCTTGAAGCGGTCGCACACCTCCCGCAGGTTAATGAAGTTCTGACTACGAGCCACCGCCGTCCTCCTCAGCAGGACATCCGGACCCAGGTGGATGTTACTACGACCTTTATACTGACCACAGAGGAAGAAGATCAGACTTTATACCGACCGCAGAGGAAGAAGATCAGACTTTATACCGACCACAGAGGAAGAAGATCAGACTTTATACAGACCGCAGAGGAAGAAGATCAGATTTATACAGACCGCAGAGGAAGAAGATCAGACTTTATACCGACCGCAGAGGAAGAAGATCAGACTTTATACAGACCGCAGAGGAAGAAGATCAGACTTTATACAGACCGCAGAGGAAGAAGATCAGATTTATACCGACCACAGAGGAAGAAGATCAGACTTTATACAGACCACAGAGGAAGAAGATCAGATTTATACCGACCACAGAGGAAGAAGATCAGACTTTATACCGACCGCAGAGGAAGAAGATCAGACTTTATACCGACCGCAGAGGAAGAAGATCAGAACTCACCTCATCAGGAACCTGAAAGAAAAAACAAAAACAGACAAAATATCAATATATGTGCAGTGTGTGTACAGTGTGTGTGCAGTGTGTGTACAGTGTGTGCGCTGTGTGTGTGCAGTGTGTGTGTGTGCAGTGTGTGTGTGTGCAGTGTGTGTGTGGGCAGTGTGTGGGCAGTGTGTGTGTGTGTGTGCAGTGTGTGCGCAGTGTGTGAGTGTGTGTGTGTGCAGTGTGTGTGTGTGTGTGTGTGTGTGTGTGTGTGGGCAGTGTGTGTGTGGGCAGTGTGTGTGCAGTGTGTGTGTGGGCAGTGTGTGTGTACAGTGTGTGTGAGTGTGTGTGCAGTGTGTGTACAGTGTGTGTGTACAGTGTGTGTGTGCGCAGTGTGTGAGTGTGTGTGTGTGTGTGCAGTGTGTGTGTGTGCAGTGTGTGTACAGTGTCTGTGCAGTGTGTGTGTGTGTGTGTACAGTGTGTATGTGTGTGTGTGTGTGTGTACAGTGTGTATGTGTGCAGTGTGTGTTCAGTGTGTGTACAGTGTGTGTGTGTGTACAATGTGTGCATCAGTACCTGGTAGATGGCGAATCCGATGGTGTTCAGGTCTCGTCCGAAGCGTCTCTCCCTGCGAGCGTCTTTCTGCATCAGACCAATCAGAGCGGTGCAGCCGTCCTCACCGTCATGAGGGTCGTCGTCCACGTCCTCGAGCCGGATGAAGAACTGAGGGTTGGAGCAGAACGTGGCTGCAGAGAACACGAAACGATCGACACGTCAGAGAACACGAAACGATCAACACGTCGGAGAGCACGAAACGATCGACACGTCGGAGAGCACGAAACGATCGACACGTCAGAGAGCACGAAACGACCGACACGTCAGAGAACACGAAACGACCGACACGTCAGAGAACACGAAAGGATCGACACGTCAGAGAACATGAAACAATCGACACTTCAATAGACACGTCAGAGAACATGAAACGACTGACACGTCAGAGAACACGAAACGACTGACACGTCAGAGAACACGAAACGATCGACACGTCAGAGAACACAAAACGATCGACATGTCAATAGACACGTCAGAGAACACGAAAGGATCGACACTTCAGAGAACACGAAACGATCGACACGTCAGAGAACACGAAAGGATCGACACGTCAGAGAACATGAAACAATCGACACTTCAATAGACACGTCAGAGAACATGAAACGATTGACACGTCAGAGAACACGAAAGGATCGACACGTCAATAGACACATCAGAGAACATGGTGAACACAGAACAATAGACACGTTGGAGAACATGGAACAATTGATTTTCCTCATCACATTATGACACCACACTGACACAACTGTAACCATGGTAACTGAGGTTCCAGCTGGTCGGTCTGTACCTGGGTAGTTCCTGCAGCCTCCGGCGGTGGAGCCGACTCGCCACACACCGTCAAACTCACTGTAGCTCCACCGGCCGACCTCGTCACTGGTCAGCGTGTCGGGGGTTAGGTTACAGATGTCGAGGCGGGAAAACTGACGCAGGAAGTCAGGGAAGGACATCCTGCAGCCAGAGAGGAAGAAGGAGAAGACAGATCTGTTTGAACAATTTTGATTGGATGAATCAGGTCCAAAGATCAGATCAACAAAAATAATTAAAACTATAAAATAATTAATAATTCAAATAATCCAGAACCCACCAGAACTCCCCATCCTCAGCAGAGTGATCCAGTTTCTTCTTCTCCTCCGGCTGAACTCCATCCCACTCCTTCGAACTGACAAACACAGAAACATCAGATGCTCCTGAACATCACCTGAACAGACCTGGACTCAGACAGACCAGTATGAGGACCTGGACTCACTTGTCGCTCCAGGCTCCGGTCCACTCCACCTGGCCCCAGGGGTTCCTGATCCTCAGCAGCTCCACGGGAGAACCAAAGTGAAGAACCTGCAGGAGCAAAAACCACCTGAGTCTGGGTGGGTCACAATCAAATCAAATCAGATTTTATTTGTATAGCCCAAAGTCACAAAGTCCATTTTCCTCTGAGGCTTTACAATCTGTACAGGGAGTGACACCCTCTGTCCTTAGACCCTCGGTTCAAGTGAGGAAAAACTTGCCCACAAAAAACCTTTAACAGGGAAAAAAGGTGGAAGAAACCTCAGGAAGAGCCACAGAGGAGGGAGAACAGCTGGAGAAGCTAACATTGTTCATTCATGATGTGTCACAGGTTAGAAACCCGCTCCTCTGTGTATTTAAGACAACACGTTCAAACACAGAACGCCTCACCTGCTGTGCTGCAGTGATAGAATAGGCGTGACCTTTAACCAGTTTCTGACGAGTGATGGCCTCCGTCTCATATGAGCTGGAGATCTGAAACATAAAGAAAGAAATATATGTTTTAATACTGCAGCAGGTTCATGCTAACGAGCTGATGACTGCATGTTCTGCATGCAGCTTTTAAAGCGTCTGTGAGTTCTTGAACGTTACGTCGATGGAGCAGCCGAGCAGCGAGCCGAGCTTCAGCGCCTTCCTCATGATGTTGAACAGGAAGGGTGGAGCCTTGTTCAGGTCGTAGCTCTCTGCAATTCCTCCGGTGAAGTCCTCAAAACCTTCGATACTGGAGCCTCCAGTCAGAGCCTCGTACGAGCTGTTCACCCTGCAGGAGCACTTCAGTTAGCTTAGCTTAGCTTAGTTCAACACTTCAATATACACTTAGCTGCTGTGTCTGTCTGTTAGCGCTCCTCACATCCACCTCTCCAGCTCCAGCAGCTTCCTCAGCCGCCATTTTCTCAATGCAGATGGTCCCTCCCCAGCTACGGAGACAAAATGGCGTCCACTGAGGACGAGAAGTGTCCAGCAGCACTGTGAAGCTTCAGCAGTGAACAGGCTCATGTGTAACCGGTGATGGTGTCATGGTCATGTCTGAAAGGACGAGGCGAGGTTGAACACTCGGCCCTGTTCAGGTGCAGACGTGTTGACAGGTCCCAGTTTAAGGTGAATCACAGTAAATCAGGTGTTGTTGATAAAGAGCTGAGTCAGCAGCTGTTGTCTGTTTGTTTTTCAGGCTGCTCCACTTCGACTGTTTGCTGAGTAAACCTCCTCCACCCAGCTAATCACCTCCAACACACACTCACCTCCTGCTGCCGGAGACAGCTGAGGTTCGCGAAGCTTCAGCTCGAGCTGCATTCACAACAAACAGCTTCAGCTTCACTGAAATGTTGTGTTCTCAGAAAACACTGACTGCACATCCACAGAGGGAGGAGTCACTTCAGTCCAAATCAGGCGATCAGCTCAGAGCCGTGTGGGTATGTTTGGTTATGCTGTGAAACAATCAGAAAATAGCTTCGACACACTGACAGGGGTGAACACACAACACCCGTTCAGACCAACAAAGACTGGTGTGTTCGCAGCAGAGCCTGACGTAGTCTGAACCACCCAAAGGTCATCACAAGACCTGAAAGAGCGTCAACGAGCTCCACACAGCAACGCAACTTTAGTCAGTCTGTCTAAAATCAGTCTGTCTAAACTCAGTCTGTCTAAACTCAGTCCAGTCTACAGTCAGTCTGTCTAAAGTCAGTCCAGTCTACAGTCAGTCTGTCTACAGTCAGTCTGTCTAAAGTCAGTCCTGTCTAAACTCAGTCTGTCTAAACTCAGTCCAGTCTACAGTCAGTCTGTCTACAGTCAGTCCAGTCTACAGTCAGTCTGTCTACAGTCTGTCCAGTCTACAGTCAGTCTGTCTACAGTCAGTCCAGTCTACAGTCAGTCTGTCTACAGTCAGTCTATCTACAGTCAGTCCAGTCTACAGTCAGTATAGTCTACAGTCAGTCTGTCTAGAGTCAGTCTGTCTAAAGTCAGTCTGTCTACAGTCAGTCCAGTCTACAGTCAGTCTGTCTAAAGTCAGTCTGTCTACAGTCAGTCAAGTCTACAGTCAGTCTGTCTAAAGTCAGTCTGTCTACAGTCAGTATAGTCTACAGTCAGTCCAGTCTACAGCCAGTCTGTCTACAGTCAGTCTGTCTACAGTCAGTCCTGTCTACAGTCAGTCTGTCTACAGTCAGTCCAGTCTACAGTCAGTCTGTCTAAAGTCAGTCTGTCTACAGTCAGTCTAGTCTACAGTCAGTCTGTCTAAAGTCAGTCTGTCTACAGTCAGTCTAGTCTACAGTCAGTCTGTCTAAAGTCAGTCTGTCTACAGTCAGTATAGTCTACAGTCAGTCCAGTCTACAGCCAGTCTGTCTACAGTCAGTCCTGTCTACAGTCAGTCCTGTCTACAGTCAGTCTGTCTACAGTCAGTCTGTCTACAGTCAGTCCAGTCTACAGTCAGTCTGTCTAAAGTCAGTCTGTCTACAGTCAGTCTGTCTACAGTCAGTCCAGTCTACAGTCAGTCTGTCTAAAGTCAGTCTGTCTACAGTCAGTCTGTCTACAGTCAGTCCAGTCTACAGTCAGTCTGTCTAAAGTCAGTCTGTCTACAGTCAGTCTGTCTACAGTCAGTCCAGTCTACAGTCAGTCTGTCTAAAGTCAGTCTGTCTACAGTCAGTCTGTCTACAGTCAGTATAGTCTAAAGTCAGTCTGTCTACAGTCAGTCCAGTCTACAGTCAGTCTGTCTACAGTCAGTCTGTCTACAGTCAGTCTGTCTACAGTCAGTCCAGTCTACAGTCAGTCTGTCTAAAGTCAGTCTAGTCTACAGTCAGTCTGTCTACAGTCAGTCTAGTCTACAGTCAGTCTGTCTACAGTCAGTCTGTCTACAGTCAGTCTAGTCTACAGTCAGTCTGTCTAATCTCAGTCCAGTCTACAGTCAGTCTGTCTACAGTCAGTCTGTCTAAAGTCAGTCTGTCTAAAGTCAGTATAGTCTACAGTCAGTCTGTCTAATCTCAGTCCAGTCTACAGTCAGTCTGTCTACAGTCAGTCTGTCTACAGTCAGTCTGTCTACAGTCAGTCTGTCTAAAGTCAGTCTGTCTAAAGTCAGTCTAGTCTACAGTCAGTCCAGTCTACAGTCAGTCCAGTCTAAAGTCAGTCTGTCTACAGTCAGTATAGTCTACAGTCAGTCCAGTCTACAGTCAGTATAGTCTACAGTCAGTCCAGTCTACAGTCAGTCCAGTCTACAGTCAGTCTGTCTACACTCAGTCTGTCTACAGTCAGTCCAGTCTACAGTCAGTCCTGTCTACAGTCAGTATAGTCTACAGTCAGTCCAGTCTACAGTCAGTCTGTCTACAGTCAGTCCAGTCTACAGTCAGTCTGTCTACAGTCAGTCCAGTCTACAGTCAGTCTGTCTACAGTCAGTATAGTCTACAGTCAGTATAGTCTACAGTCAGTCTGTCTACAGTCAGTCTGTCTACAGTCAGTATAGTCTACAGTCAGTCCAGTCTACAGTCAGTCTGTCTACAGTCAGATGGTGTGTTAAACACTTCTCGTCCTCAGTGGACCACTGGCGTTGAGAACATGGCGGCTGATGAAGCTGCAGAGGTTTTACTTAAACACATTCACGCTTTGAGATAAGTGCTAACAACATGCTAACATTAGCTGATTAGCATGGGAATGTTGTTCTATCATGTTGACCTGATGGTGGCGCTAACATAAACGTTGGCCTTACTTGGCGTAGGCCTTCTCCAGCAGGGCGCTCCAGAACTCTCCTCCCTCGGCCGAGTGGACGAACAGCAGCTTCCCGTCTCTGGTGGGCAGCCGGTCATCCACAACCACGTCCACCCACTCCCCATACTGCCACAGCTACAGGTACAAACAGACATGATGTCACCTCCTGGAGAGGCTCCACACACTCTGTGCTGCTAAAGCACAGGTGTTTCTCAGGTGTGTGTTTCAGGTGTTTCTCAGGTGTGTGTTTCAGGTGTTTCTCAGGTGTGTGTTTCAGGTGTTTCTCAGGTGTTTCTCAGGTGTGTGTTTCAAGTGTTTCTCAGGTGTGTGTTCAGGTGTTTCTCAGGTGTGTGTTTCAGGTGTTTCTCAGGTGTGTGTTCAGGTGTTTCTCAGGTGTGTGTTCAGGTATGTTTTAGCTCACCTGGAAGTGGAAGATGCCAGCGTACTGTGACTTGAAGCTCTGTCCAGGAGGAACCACTCTGTTCAGGATCTGAGGGTCCAGAGTCAGAGAGGCGATGGCAGCCAGCAGCCAGCAGTCACCTGACAGACACAGCAGGTCACATGATCACACCTGTCAGAGGTCACGCAGGTGTGCGTGTGTACGTGTGTGTGTGTGTGTGTGTGTGTGTGTGTGTGTGTGTGTGTGTGTGTGTGTGTGTGTGTGTCCTCACCCAGTACTCCCTGACAGATGTCCGTCCTCTTTGCTCCGTCAACAATGAACTGAGGGTCAGAACACAGCTCCTGATTGGACGAGACAGCAGGTTACTAATAGAACACAGTTCCCGGTTGGACAGCAGGTTATGATGATCCTTTCTAGTCTTCTGAGCACTCAAAGCTCTTTTACATCTCTCACTCACACACTGATGGTTCAGCCTTCAGGGGCAGTTTGGGGGTCAGTATTTTGTCCAAGGACAAAATTTTTGTCCAAGCTTTGTCTATTTACATGTTGATCACTGAGTTTAATACTTGATGACATCATTATGACACCATAATGTTAATAAAACTTTATGTTTGATGCAGTGACTCAAGCATTCAGATCGCTGTTCTCCTGTCCTCACCTATGCTCACCCATCCATACCTGTGCTCACCTGTCCTCACCCATCCATACCTGTGTTCTCCTGTCCTCACCCGTCCTCACCTATGCTCACCCATCCATACCTGTGTTCTCCTGTCCTCACCTGTGCTCACTTGTCTTCACCTTTCCTCACCTATGCTCACCTGTGCATACCTGTCCTCACCTGTGCTCACCTGTCCTCACCTGTCCTCACCTGTCCTCACCTATCCTTACCTGTCCTCACCTGTCTTCACCTGTCCTCACCTGTCCTCACCTGTTGTAGGAGCGGTCAGTAAATCAACGCACTCTTTTGTCATTGCAGTTAGTGGTGGGTACTGAGTGTGGATCATTTTTTGTAGGGGTGTTTTAGGTATGGTTCCTATCCGTGCAAACTCCAGCTCTGCTAGACTTCCTTCTGTTTTGCTCGATGCATTTATTCGTTCCTCCATTTCATCAATTTCAAATCCCTCCAGCACCTTTAGCCTTGCATCAGCTGCAGCAATATCTGCTTCCAGGGACTCCATTTTTAAATCCAGCTGATGCTTCTCTATTTCCAGTTTGTGTTTCCTTTTGAGGGCTTCAGCTTTGGCCTGCAGAGCAGCATCCACAAAAGCTTGTGGGTCAGGCTGAGTTTTTATCCATTGACCCACGTCAGTTAGAAAAGCATCATAATCTGCCATTTTTGGCTCATACAGTTTCTGAACAGATTCATGACACCTTTTAAATTCATCCAGCAGCCTTAGAAATTCATTTGTACCTTCATTCATATTGTCAACATCAGTACCCTCTTTCATCATTGTTTTTATTTCATTCATTTTCCCTCTGCAGTGTGAAAGTTTCCCTCTGCGTGTTGCACTGAGTGATTTGAACGCTTTCCTTTGTTGTGCAGCATCCATCTCAGTAACATCAGGTTCAGTGACTCCGAATTCAGTTCCTTCTGCCATTGTTTCAGTTTTTATTCTCAGACGTTAATATTCGTTTGTACAGGTTTTTTCCAAGTAAACCCGACAGCTTTGTTTGAATATTCGTTAGTATTTCAGTTATTAATTAATTAATTTATACTCCTTAATGCGCACAGCCGTGCTTTGTCCGTTTATAGGTCATTTAAGTTACTTTATTTCCGTAAGCGTATATTTTATTTTCAGGCACCTTTCCACACTTTGTTTCGTATATTGGATTTTATTTCCATCTGCTCGTGATATTTTCATTCATATCTTCGTATCGCTTTTAAAGTTTCTGCTTTCCGTGCAGCGATATTGATCCGCGGTGTCCTGCAGCCTATAGTTTTCAGTTATTTCGTAGTTTATAGGCAGTTTATGGATTTATTTGTCTGCTCATCAAACACTTCCTTCACTTCATTTGTCACTTTTTAACCAGAAAACAGCGCATCCGCTCAGTGATGTCAGATTCTGGCAGCAGTCCAAATTCAATCCGAAGACCCTGACTCCGGTCTCATCCATTCCTGTCCACGTTGACTGGCCTCCTTTCTTCCCTCAAACTCGTCTTAAACAGAAAAACCCGCTTTGTCTCTCAAAATGCGGTTGAAAATTGTTTGCTCTCAAAACACACCCCTTACCTGTGCTCAGGTGACATCTACAGATAGAGTAACACCCTCTGACATCATCATTGCATCATCATCATCATAATCATTTAGGATTTCTTAAATGATTATGATCATCAACATGATCAACGTTATTTCATTATGATCAGCATAATTTGATATATAGGCAGGATTATGTTACTCACATGAATATTATATAAGCAAAACACAGATCAGTGTTATGGCTTCAACACCTGTGCTCACCTGTGCTCCCCTGTCCTCACCTGTGCTCACCTGTCCTCACCTGTCCTCACCTGTGCTCCCCTGTCCTCACCTGTGCAGGTTTGATTTAATCTTTAATGTCCTGAAAGTGTTAACAGTGAGTCGGTCGAGCTGCTGGGCTGTTTGTTGAAGTGAGATAAGCTGGTCGTGAACAGAGCCAGGCTAGCTGATTACCCCTGTTTTCAGTCTTTATGCTAAGCTAAGCTAAGCAGTCTTTAGTGACACATCATGTTTCCAAACGTAAACATGTCATGTGATCTCACAGCAGGTCGACCGACTGTTTCCACTTTCAGGACATTAAAGATTAAATCGAACCACTTCCTGTTATTAAAATAAGAGCGTGACTCATTTTGTGTTCATTATTAACCAGACAACATCAGAGCTGCTGTTACACCTGCACAGGTGAGGACAGGGGAGCACAGGTGAAGACTGTGTCTTTGTCTGTCTGTCTGTCTGTCTGTCTGTCTGTCTGTCTGTCTTCCTAGTCTGGATCGAGGATCTGAGGACAGACTGTAAAGAGTCTCTGGTGGTCTTTAGTCTCTTTTAGCTCCTTGTTTTGGTTGCTCAGACTCAAACCCACATCACTTTGTGCACATGGTGAATGTGTGGACCATAAACTGTGATGAACGGACCTGAAGGACGATCACGGACCATTGTATGTTCTGAAGAACATTGATGGATAATCAGACTCACCGTGGGTCGTTTCCACTCCACTCCGATGGTTTTGGAGGAGTATCGTCCCAGCTGGTTGTATCCCAGAGAGTCCCAGTCTGCGGGGAAGGTTGGATCGCAGAACAGCGAGCCCGACTGCAGACACTCCCTCCGCAACTGCTCAAAGTCCTGCTGGTTGTAGGGGACGGCGTTGGCCCGGCTGCCGGTGCCATCCTCCACCCGGGCCTTCCTCCTGGCCAGCTCTGCCGCCATGCTTGTCATCTTGAGAGTCTGTGAGTCTAAAGATGGTCGAAAGAACTGTTGTGGATCAACTATAGAGCTCCAAAGACTATTAGAGACTACTTAAGACTACTAAAGACTACTAAAGACTACTGGAGTCTACTAGAGACTACTGAAGACTACTAAAGACTACTAAAAGGTCTGAAGATGAGAGTCAACAACCTGCCAAAAGTCAGTTGAAATTGAGCCGAGAGTCTGAACCGAGGTCTGCTGAGTCAGTCTGAGGTGTGAAATGCGATCTGGTAGTACAGTATGTGTGCGTCTCAGGTATAAAGGTAGTCAGGTGTAAGAAGGCGGGGCTTTGGCCCAGGCGATATCAGCTGAATTATTCAGAGAGTAAACAGTTTGATAAGTTGTTTACACTCAGCACCAACACCTGAAACACACCTGAACACACCTGAACACACCTGAAACACACCGGAACAGACCTGAAACACACCTGAACACACCTGAACACATCTGAACAGACCTGAAACACACCTGAACACACCTGAAACACACCTGAACACACCTGAAACACACCGAAACAGACCTGAAACACACCTGAACAGACCTGAACACATCTGAAACACACCTGAACACACCTGAACACACCTGAACAGACCTGAAACACACCTGAACAGACCTGAACACATCTGAAACCACCTGGAACAGACCTGAACACATCTGAAACACACCTGAACAGACCTGAACACATCTGAAGACACCTGAAACACACCTGAAACACACCTGAAACACACCTGAACACACCTGAAACACATCTGAAGACACCTGAACACATCTGAAGACACCTGAAACACACCTGAACAGACCTGAAACACATCTGAAACCACCTGAAACACACCTGAACAGACCTGAACACATCTGAAACACACCTGAACACACCTGAACAGACCTGAACACATCTGAAACCACCTGAAACACACCTGAAACACATCTGAAGACACCTGAAGACACCTGAACACATCTGAAGACACCTGAAACACACCTGAACAGACCTGAACACACCTGAACAGACCTGAAGCACACCTGAAACACACCTGAACAGACCTGAAGCACACCTGAAACATACCTGAACAGACCTGAAGCACACCTGAAACACACCTGAACACACCTGAACAGACCTGAAGCACACCTGAAACACACCTGAACAGACCTGAACACACCTGAAACACACCTGAACACACCTAAACACATCTGAACACACCTGAACACCCCCGAACAGACCTGAAGCACACCTGAAACACACCTGAACAGACCTGAACACATCTGAACACACCTGAACACATCTGAAGACACCTGAAACACACCGGAACAGACCTGAACACATCTGAAGACACCTGAAACACACCTAAACAGACCTGAAACACCTGAACAGACCTGAACACACCCGAAACACACCTGAACACACCTGAACAGACCTGAACATATCTGAAGACACCTGAAACACACCTGAACAGACCTGAACACTTGCTCGATGTTGGTTCAGTTTCTCCATCTGGGGTCCACTTTGGACCGGGTCAACCTCTGGTGTGTTCTGATCCTGTTGGGTTTGGACTCTTCCTCCTCTCATGAGGTTCTGCAGGGTCCTGTTCTCGCCTGGTTCTCTTCTCTGCAGGTGCTATCACGTCAGGTGTCGTCTCTGACATCACAGAAATGACGCTCCTCTATCCTGATGTCATCACATCGGGCTCTGCATGTGGCTGCCCACCGCTCCTGTGTGTGTGTGTGTGTGTGTGTGTTCCGACAGGGTTAAAAGCAGAACAATAATTTCATGTGTGTAATCATCATCATCACCATCGTCATCATTATCTTCTTCATCGTCATCATCTTTAATTCTTGTTTCAGAGACGTTAACATGTCATGTGATCTGAACATGGTGGGCGGGGCTGTCCACAAAGTTTTGGCCATCAGATTTTTATTTACGGTTTGAAGAATTTCCAGATTTAATGACAGACAGACAGGCAGCGAGACAGACAGAGAGACAGACAGAGAGACAGACAGAGAGACAGACAGACAGGCAGAGAGACAGGCAGCGAGACAGACAGGCAGCGAGACAGACAGAGAGACAGACAGAGAGACAGACGGGCAGAGAGACAGGCAGAGAGACAGACAGAAAGACAGACAGGCAGAGAGACAGACAGACAGACAGCCAGGCAGGCAGGCAGGCAGCAGAGGAGGGACTGTGGTTGGAGCCTGTCTCTGGCTCCTCCCGCTCTCAGGGCGGAGGTCTGACTGACTCTGTCTGTCTGAGAGGAAAGTTTGGAAGCAGCTCCGGACTCTGTTCAACTTTTCTGGATCTCCTTCGTCGCCTCCATCATGTCTGGCGTGGCTTCTACTCTGGCCAAGAAGCGGGCCCTGGCAGCTGGATTCGGCACCAACGCCAAAGCGGTTCCGTACCTGAACCAGAACTTCGAGGCTCTGCGGGCGCAGTGCCGCTCCGCAGGAAAACTCTTCTGCGACCCGACCTTCCCCGCCGCGCCCGAGGCGCTGGGCTTCAATGAGCTGGGCCGGAGCTCCTACAAGGTCCGGGGAGTCACCTGGAAGAGACCCACGGTAAGAACCCGGGCCTGGTGCTGGATCTGGTTCAGGATGAGTGGGTGGGTGCAGGGGCGGACCGGGGGGGGGGGGCATAACTGTGATGATGGGGGGGGGTCAAAAAGTTATTACAGAGTTGTCTAAATATATAAATAATGTATGCAACAGTTATTACACTTATGACAGAAAGATAGATGTCAGTGATGTCATAGTGATGTCACAGTTTTATTTCCTGAAGTTTTGGATGTTTTTAAACATTTGAATGTGAGCACGTGAGTCATCGTTCATTCCTCAGAGATGAGTCAGAAAAAAGGAGGGCTGCAAACATGAAATATATCAGACATATATGACACGCCCACCTCCTGTTCGTATATGCAGACTGTCCTGCAGAGAAGAGCATGGCTTCATACATTAATCAACATCATGTAAACATGTGGACATGTAAACCTACAGAGCTGCTGAACACAGCTGAAGTGATGTGATGATGTCTGTATGAGTATTTAAGTATTTTATGATGGCGGACTGTTAGGGACCAGGATGAGGTTCAGACCTGCAGAACTCTTTACGTCGTCTTTAACTGTCACTTTGAGAAGTTTGACCTCTCAGGTATTTCAGGAATTTCTGATTATAGAAGCATTCTTCACAAAGTAAACTCGAGTCAAACCTGTGCTGAGACCAGATGGACCACTGAGTCGAACCTTTGTCTTTGGAAAGTCAGAGCTGACTCCAGACTGCAAAACAACACAAAGAGACACAAGACAAACACAAAGAGACACAAAACAACCACAAACAGACACAAAACAACCACAAACAGACACAAAACAACACAAAGAGACACAAAACAACCACAAAGAGACACAAACCAACCACAAGCAGACATAAAACAACACAAAGAGACACAAAACAACCACAAACAGACACAAAACAACCACAAACAGACACAAAACAACCACAAACAGACACAAGACAACCCAAAGAGACACAAAACAACCCAAAAAGACATAAACAACATAAAGATACACAAAATAATATAAAGAGACACAAACAACACAAAGAGACACATAACACAAAGAGACACAAAGAGACACACAACAAAAAGAGACACCAAACAACACAAAGAGACACAAAACAACACAAAGAGACACATAACAACACAAAGAGGCACATAACAACACAAAGAGGCACAAAGAGACACATACCACAAAGAGACACAAAACAACACAAAGAGACACATAACAACACAAAGAGACACAAAGAGACACAGAACAACACAAAGAGACACAAACAGACACAAAACAACCACAAAGAGACACATAACAACACAAACAGACACAAACAGACACAAAACAACACAAACAGACACAAAACAACATAAAGATACACAAAATAATATAAAGAGACACAAACAACACAAAGAGACACAAAGAGACACATAACAACACAAAGAGACACAAAACAACACAAAGAGACACAAACAACATAAAGAGACACAAAATAATATAGAGACACAAACAACACAAAGAGACACACAACAACACAAAGAGACACATAACAACACAAAGAGACACAAAGAGACACATAACAACACAAAGAGACACAAAGAGACAGATAACACAAATAGACACAAAACAATACAAAGAGACACATAACAACCACAAAGAGACACATAACAACACAAAGAGACACAAAGAGACACAAAACAGTCACAAACAGACACAACACAACATAAAGATACACAAAATAATATAAAGAGACACAAACAACACAAAGAAACACAAAACAACATAAACATACACAAAACAACACAAAGAGAAACAAAACAACACAACTAGACAGAAAACAACCACAAAGAGAAACAAAACAACACAAAGAGACAGAAAACAACCACAAATAGACACAAAACAACACAAAGAGACACATAACAACCACAAAGAGACACATAACAACCACAAAGAGACACATAACAACCACAAAGAGACACAAAGAGACACAAAACAGTCACAAAGAGACACAAAACAACACAAACAGACACAAACAACACAAAGAGACCCAAAACAACATAAACATGCACAAAACAACACAAAAAGACACAAAACAACTATAGGAGACACAAAACAAACACAAAGAGACACAAAACAACACAACTAGACGCAAAACAACACAAAGAGACACAAAACAACCACAAAGAGACACAAAACAACACAAAGAGACACATAACAACACAAAGAGACAAAACAACTCAAAGACTCAAAAGAACAGTATCTGTGTTTCTTGTCAGTTTCTCAGTTTTCTCTCGTCCATCAGGAACTCGTCTCTAATCCTGAATTTATCCTCGGCGGAGCCACCAGGACCGACATCTGCCAGGGAGCTCTGGGTGAGTTTTCCTGACCGGTCCTGAACACATCACATCCTCCAGACTGTCCCTGAACACACCGGGGCCCACATCAGTCATGGTCTTAGCTGTTAACCTTAGCTTAGCATGAAGGCTGGAGTCAGCTTAGCTGAAACATTCCAGCAGCAACTTCAGAACCAGAATTTCCTGCAGGTTCTGGTCAGACTGATACGCTTGTTGAGCTTCAGTCTTATTAAATATGGGTCCAGTTCAAAGAATAATTCTAGTTTGTTTGAGCTTACTTTGAACACCTGGTGGTACCTGCAGGATTCATGACATTATAATTAGGGTGGAGCCAATCATTGTGCATTATGAACCTGTCAGGCAAAACTGAGGGTTTAGACATCAGACTGTGCACAGCAGAACTGTTTAATGTAAACCAGCTGAGGATCTGGACCGGCTGTAATTAGAGGGCGCTGCCAGGCTGAGCCCTGATTGGCCAGGAAGAAAACAGCGAGACAGGAAGAGGCCTGCCAGCTATTGTTAGAGGGCAAGAGACATAAACCCAAACATGAGAGAGAGAGTTAAGCTATGTGGACACACCCTAAAACACACACACACACACACACACACACACACTGGAGATGACTCACTGTGTCGTGCCTTCATTAAACCGCAGCAGCTCGCCTGTTGTGAAACAGTTTTTTTCCACAAACTGCATGAGAAACAGAACTAACAGTTAGCTTAGCTTAAAGAAGGAAGCCACTAACAGCTAGCTTATCTTAGCATAAAAACAGAAAACTACAAAATGTTTTCATAGTTAAAATCAGGAATTTACTTCAGAGTGAGACCTCCACAAAGAAACAGCTGTTAGATAATTAGCTTAGCATAAAGGCCAGAAACAAAGGAAGACATATATTCGCTTAGTTAGCTTAGCATAAAGAACAGAAACACAGGGAAACAGTTATTAGCTTAGTTAGCTTAGCATAAAGAACAGAAACACAGGGAAACAGTTATTAGCTTAGTTAGCTTAGCATAAAGAACAGAAACACAGGGAAACAGTTATTAGCTTAGTTAGCTTAGCATAAAGACCAGAAACACAGGGAAACAGTTATTAGCTTAGTTAGCTTAGCATAAAGAACAGAAACACAGGGAAACAGTTATTAGCTTAGTTAGCTTAGCATAAAGACCAGAAACACAGGGAAACAGTTATTAGCTTAGTTAGCTTAGCATAAAGAACAGAAACACAGGGAAACAGGTATTAGCTTAGTTAGCTTAACATAAAGACCAGAAACACAGGGAAACAGTTATTAGCTTAGTTAGCTTAGCATAAAGAACAGAAACACAGGGAGACATCTAGTAGCTTAGTTAGCTTAGCATAAAGAACAGAAACACAGGGAAACATCTATTAGCTTAGTTAGCTTAGCATAAAGAACAGAAACACAGGGAAACATCTATTAGCTTAGTTAGCTTAGCATAAAGAACAGAAACACAGGGAAACAGCTATTAGCTTAGTTAGCTTAGCATAAAGAACAGAAACACAGGGAAACATCTATTAGCTTAGTTAGCTTAGCATAAAGAACAGAAACACAGGGAAACAGTTATTAGCTTAGTTAGCTTAGCATAAAGAACAGAAACACAGGGAAACAGTTATTAGCTTAGTTAGCTTAGCATAAAGACCAGAAAGACAGGAAAACAGTTATTAGCTTAGTTAGCTTAGCATAAGCACCAGAAACACAGGGAAACCGTTATTAGCTTAGTTAGCTTAGCATAAAGAACAAAAACACAGGGAGACATCTAGTAGCTTAGTTAGCTTAGCATAAAGAACAGAAACACAGGGAAACATCTGTTAGCTTAGTTAGCTTAGCATAAGGAACAGAAACACAGGGAAACATCTGTTAGCTTAGTTAGCTTAGCATAAAGAACAGAAACACAGGGAAACAGTTATTAGCTGAGTTAGCTTAGCATAAAGAACAGAAACACAGGGAAACATCTGTTAGCTTAGTTAGCTTAGCATAAAGAACAGAAACACAGGGAAGCATCTGTTAGCTTAGTTAGCTTAGCATAAAGAACAGAAACACAGGGAAACATCTGTTAGCTTAGTTAGCTTAGGATAAACTGAATGTGTTTCCTCTTGTCGTCACAGGTAGATGTGACATTAAACGTTGTGATAGACGAACTGTAACACTGAGACTGAGCCACACAGGAAATGTGTCAGAAAACCAAAACAAGGAGCTAAAGTTGCTAAAAGAGGCTAAAAAGCTGCATCTTTTTGTCACTGAGTGACTCCTCCTACACACCTGTCGGGTGTCTTCCTGTCTGTTCAGGTGACTGCTGGCTGTTGGCAGCCATCGCCTCTCTGACGCTAAACGAGTACGTGATGGCGAGAGTTGTTCCCACCGATCAGGGCTTCGGCGACGACTACGCCGGCATCTTCCACTTCCAGGTGACGACACGTGATGTTTGCTTAACACTAACAAAGCACAGAATGTGTCAAGACTCAAGACTTTCAAAGTAAAAGTCTGCCTGTCTGTCTGCAGTTCTGGCAGTTTGGTGAGTGGGTGGACGTGGTGATCGACGACCGTCTGCCGGTCAAAGATGGGGAGCTGATGTTCGTCCACTCAGCGGAGGGGAGAGAGTTCTGGAGCGCCCTGCTGGAGAAGGCCTACGCCAAGTAAGACCTGAACACACCAGGGATTCAACCCGACAACCTTCTCTCCACAAACCACAACAGACCCAATCAGTGAACTGTAGTCCTTTAAAACTTCAACGCCAGGTCAACTGTTAGTCCAGAACATCAACACCAGGTCAACTGTTCAGATCCAGGTTGACAGTAAACTTCTTATGAAGGCCATGTTAGCAGTACAAGTTGGTTTGTTGTCCTTGTGTAGTTACTGTTCTCGACACTGTTTTCTGTCACAGAGTGAACGGTTGCTATGAAGCGCTGTCTGGTGGTTCTACCACTGAGGGCTTTGAGGATTTCACTGGAGGCATTGCGGAGAACTACGACCTCCAACGACCTCCTGCAAACCTGTTCCAGATCATCAAAAAGGCGCTGGAGGCCGGAGCGCTGCTGGGCTGCTCCATCGACGTGAGTCTGGAGGGGAAACACTGACCTGTTATGTTCGGTGACTCGTACTCAAGCTCTCAAAGTAAATATCTGAACCTCTGCACTGTTGTTGCTTCACTGCAGATCACCAGTGCCGCAGACTCAGAGGCCGTCACCCGTCAGAAGCTGGTTAAAGGCCACGCCTACTCGCTGACAGGCGCCGTGGAGGTAATGTCACTACGTTCAAGAGAACTGAGATGATGTGAAACAAGAGGAGGATGACATGTTGTGTTTGTCTCCAGGTGAACTACCGGGGTCGACAGGAGAAGCTGGTGAGAATGAGGAACCCGTGGGGTCAGGTGGAGTGGACAGGAGCGTGGAGTGATGGGTAACCAACCAAACCACAACACCTACATACATCATGACACTCATCCTGTCTGTGATCAGTCACCGTGGTTTTAGTCAAAATCCAACAAGCAGAATTAACATGTACTGTATCAAAGTGTACTGCTCCAGCACGGTGGGATGTCTTCCACTGCAACTTTTGGCTGGTTGGTAAACTAAAGGTGGTCTAGGGTTAGTTCAATGAGGGACATCATTAGGTGTTACAGCACCTCTAGTCTGTGGCATGAGGTCACACCTTCATGTGAATGTTCTGTGTTCATACAGGTCGTCTGAGTGGAACTACGTGCAGGGAGACTGTCCACACGCAAATGCAGAGGACGGAGAGTTTTGGTCGGTGGAGTGTACAATCAGAGGTGACCAGTGGTAGATGATGTTGGTACTGGTGTCCTGAAAACTCTTCTCTGTCTTGTCTCTGCAGGATGTCCTTCAGTGAGTTCTTGCGTCACTACTCTCGTATTGAGGTGTGCACTCTGACCCCTGATGCCATCGAAGATGACTCTGTCAAACACTGGAGTGTCAGCAAGTTCGACGGCACCTGGAGGAGAGGATCCACCGCTGGAGGCTGCAGGAACCACCCCTGTAAGTACCTGAACTACCGTCACTACCACAGGCTGACAAAAGGTACGCTCACTTTGTTTGACATGTGAGTAAGGCACACTTCAAACAAAGGTACCCTGACATTGATCAAAGTTGACCTCAACCTGATTGGGCCTCATTTGAATATGAGGAGGGTTGTCTTCGTCCCCTGTAAAGGTGCGTCAGGGTGAACTCGTGTCAGGTTTGGAACAGATGTTGGGATGTCTGGTGGAGGGTTAAAGAGTGTCTGTGTTCCTCTGCAGACACATTCTGGATGAATCCTCAGTTTGTGATCAAGCTGGATGAGGAAGATGATGACCCAGATGACGGAGAAGTGGGCTGCAGCTTCGTGGTCGGTCTGATGCAGAAGAACCGCAGGAAGCTCCGAAAACAAGGAGAGGACATGCACACCGTCGGGTTTGCGATCTATGAGGTGAGACCTGAAGGAAAGGATCGATGACGCCTTACACAGAAACACAGATTCATCCAAACAAACCTCTTTCTTGTCTTCTGTTCTGCTTCAGGTTCCTAAACAGGTGAGCTCTGGAGCCTGACACCGCCTTCAGGTCAAAGGTCAAAGGCTGAGAAAGATTCAGATCTTCAGACATCCTCTGCCAGCCCAGGACACCTTCCCAGTTCTCTGTTTTAAGAAGCATCGTGTCAGAAAAGTTTAATTGAAACAGGAAGCCGAGCACTATTCATATTTACGTGTTTCCTGTAAAAATAAGCAGCCAGGAATGTGCAGCAGAGTTAGCTAACAGGACTGGAACAGCCGGGCCGGACCAGGGCCGGACCAGGACCGGACAGAGAAAACAGTGCTGACACCCCAAGCTGAGTCAGCTAACATTAGCTAACTGAGCTAACTAGCTAATGGTGGTTGCTGCTAGCGTTAGCGTGTAACGTGTCTTCGGTCATGTCTGCTGCTGTTAGCTTAGCTTAGCATAAAGACTGGAAGCAGCTATCCTGGCTCTGACCGAAGGTAAATGCCTTCTCTCTGATGAACGTGTTGCATCTTGTTTGTTGACGCCCTGAAGTCTCCACCGGTCACCTAGCAACTGCTGCGAGCCAGAACCAGTCTGACGCACATTCAGTGTATGCTAAGCTAAGCTAACCAGCTGCTGGCTGTAGCTTCACCTTTCCTGTCAGAACATGTCGGTGATGGCATCGCCCCGCCCTTAAACATAAACAACGATGAAACTGCCAGCCAATCAATGCAGGACTTCTCATGTGATGCTGATGCTGATTGGCTGTTGCTGCTTCAGTTCCAGGGTCAGCGGCAGGTCCACCTGGATAAGAACTTCTTCCTGACGCACGCTCAGACGGCGAGGTCAGAAACCTTCATCAACCTGCGCGAGGTGTGCTCCCGCTTCAAGCTGCCGCCCGGCGAGTACCTGATCGTCCCGTCCACCTTCGAGCCGCACCTCAACGGGGACTTCTGCATCCGAGTGTTCTCCGAGAAGCAGTCCGAGACCCAGTAAGACCCCAAACTGGTACTGCCGGTCCAGAGTCTGTGAAAAGCTGCCTGTGTGTTTCTGTTTGTGAAAGGAGGCCGTGAGACCCAAAGACAGAGTCCACCAGAGTCCACCAGTCTAACAGAGTCCACCAAAGTCCACCAGAATCCACCAGAGTCCACCAGTCTAACAGAGTCCACCAAAGTCCACCAGAGTCCACCAGTCTAACAGAGTCCACCAGAGTCTAACAGAGTCTAACAGAGGTTACAGAGTTTACTGCTCAGAAAGGTTTCAGTGTTTTCGGTTGGGCCGCCCTGAAAACAGTGTGTCTCTGTGTGTGTGTGTGTGTGTGTGTGTATGTGTATGTGTGTGTGTATTTACAGATTCTATTCATAATATTTGTTTTGCAGAGAAATGTTTGAATATTGGAAACTCAAAACTTCAAGTTAAAATGAGGCAGACAGACAGACAGACAGACAGACAGACAGTCCTCACTTGGTGTTGTATGTTTTTAACATGTTGACTCTGTCCTGTCAGACCGTGTGACGACCCGGTTAATGCTGAACTCGAAGACGTGAGTAAAACTTTATTTACAAATGAAGTGTGTGTGATGTTGGTGTGTGATGTTGGTGTGTGATGTTGGTGTGTGCTTGGTGTGTGATGTTGGTGTGTGATGTTGGTGTGTGCATGGTGTGTGATGTTGGTATGTGATGTTGGTGTGTGATGTTGGTGTGTGCTTGGTGTGTGATGTTGGTGTGTGTGCTTGGTGTGTGATGTTGGTGTGTAATGTTGGTGTGTGCTTGGTGTGTGATGTTGGTGTGTGATGTTGGTGTGTGATGTTGGTGTGTGCTTGGTGTGTGCTTGGTGTGTAATGTTGGTGTGTGCTTGGTGTGTAATGTTGGTGTGTGATGTTGGTGTGTGATGTTGGTGTGTGCTTGGTGTGTAATATTGGTGTGTGATGTTGGTGTGTGCCTGGTGTGTGCCTGGTGTGTGATGTTGGTGTGTGATGTTGGTGTGTGCTTGGTGTGTAATGTTGGTGTGTGATGTTGGTGTATGCTTGGTGTGTAATGTTGGTGTGTGCTTGGTGTGTGATGTTGGTGTGTGATGTTGGTGTGTGATGTTGGTGTGTGCTTGGTGTGTTCAGGAGCTGGTGTCTGACGAGGAGGTCGACGCAGGGTTCAGAGGTCTCTTCACCAAACTGGCCGGAGATGTAAGTTTTCTTCCATGTCATAGAAACATGTGAGATGAATGTGAACGTGACTTAACCATGATCATCTTACCTGTATCATCATCACACGAGGCAGACAGGTGTTCAGGTGTCACATGTTTCCTGTTGTGTTAAAGGACATGGAGATCTCTGCTGTGGAGCTCAGAACCATCCTGAACAAGATCGTCGCCAAACGTAACTTTAGCACACTTCACCTATACACCTATACATCTGCTCACCTGTACACCTGTACATCAGCTCACCTTTCCAGCTGTAACTTCCTGTGTGTGCTCTCAGGTCTAAAGTCTGCTCTCTCAGATCTAAAGTCTGCTCTCTCAGATCTAAAGTCTGCTCTCTCAGGTCTAAAGTCTGCTCTCAGGTCTAAAGTCTGCTCTCTCAGATCTAAAGTCTGCTCTCAGATCTAAAGTCTGCTCTCTCAGGTCTAAAGTCTGCTCTCAGGTCTAAAGTCTGAAATCATGAAATCATGCTCAAACTGAAAATCTCTGCTCTTGAATAAAGCAAGGAGAATCCATCCATACATGCGTCTTGTTCACAGGAACTGACATCAAAACTGACGGCTTCAGCATGGAGACCAGCAGAGTCATGGTCAACCTGATGGACGTATCCTTAAAAGGCGCTGACTTCCTGTCAGGCTGACACTAGCTGTGATGTCATACTGCACTCAGGTACGTGGTGACATCAGACTTCCTGAACTCTTCATCAGAACAGCGGGAACGGGAAGCTCGGCCTCGGAGAGTTTGCCACCCTGTGGAAGAAGGTGCAGAGATACCTGGTGAGCATGCTGACCTTTGACCTTTGACCTCAGACATCTGAGTGCAGTTTGATGAAACCTGTCTGTCTGCCTGCCTGTCTGTCTGCCTGCCTGTCTGTCTGCCTGTCTGTCTGTCTGCCTGTCTGTCTGCCTGCCTGTCTGTCTGTCTGACTGTCTGCCTGCCTGTCTGTCTGTCTGCCTGTCTGTCTGCAGTCGATCTATAAGAAGAATGACTCGGATAACTCAGGGACGATGAGCACTCCTGAGATGAGAGTCGCCTTCAAAGATGCAGGTCAGCCGTTATTTCTTCTTCTACTGTGTGTGTGTGTGTGTGTGTGTGTGTGTGTACAGACACACACACACACACACACACACACACACACACACACACACACACACACACACACACACACACACACACACAGGATGTTGGTTCCAGCTGACTCTGCAGTCCATCCTGGTTGTTTCCTCCCAGCCACACAGAGAACTTTCAAAATAAAACTTCTTCTTCTTCTCTATAATAAAAATGTTTGTTTGTTTTTCTGCTGCTGGACTCAGACTGACGGACACGGTACGTCAACAGCTGTTAGCACACACTATCTGAGTTAGCTGTGTTTTAATATGTTTGTTTGTTTTTTAGTTTTGTCCTGATGAACACAGTGTTAGCATGATGCTAACGTCTGTCCTGTCCTCCAGGTTTCACCCTCAACAACACCATCTACCAGCTGCTGGTGGCTCGATACTCCGACCCCGACATGACCATCGACTTCGACAACTTCGTGGGCTGTCTGATGAGGCTGGAGATGATGTTCAGTGAGTCCACCATGTTTACCATCCAAACAAGCTAACCGAGCTAATAAATGATGTATGATGTAATGAGCCAACATGTCTAATTAACGGAGACGTGTGCCTGTTTGGTCCTCAGGGGTCTTTAAGAAGCTCGACCCTCACGAGAGCGGCTCCATCGAGCTCAACTTCAACCAGGTGAGTGCACCAGAGTCTACTGAACACATTCAGAACCAGGACCCAGGTCAGGATCCATAGATACATTTCAGGTGTTGACCCGGTCTCTGTGTCTTATTCCCGCAGTGGTTAAACTTCGCCATGATCTGAGCCATCGCTCCGCGCTCGCCCAGAGCTTCAGCGTTACTGCAGCACGCCATATTCCTGTTTACAGCTACAGCTTCTCTTCCTGTTTCTCTCTTGTACACGCCCTGACTGACAGCCTGTGAAGCCAATAAATGTATCCACCAACAGGCCGAGCACGAGTCCTCATTGGTCCACGCAAACACAATGCTTTCATCTCTGTGTGATGAGCTTAGCATAATGACTGGAAGCTGATTAAGTCTAGATTTGATTGTGACTGTTCAAAAACACCAAACCACAACATGGAGCGCCAACATGTTTCATCTAGAGAGCTGATTGACACGTTAGTGATTCGTTCATTTTCCCACCACAAGGTGGCTGCATCCGGCTGTGAGCAGCACACGAAGCTGACTGCAGAGCAGGAGGAGGAGGAGGAGGAGGCGGAGGCGGAGGAGGAGGAGGAGGCCTAACAGGCTGAATTTGATCAGTCACTGTAATTCATTGTCATTTTATCATTCATTGTAATTCATTGTAATTTTATCAGTCATTGTAATTGTACAATATGTTTGTGTTGATTTGTTCTGTACACGTGACATCTATTGCACGTCTGTCCGTCCTGGGAGAGGGATCCCTCCTCTGTGGCTCTTCCTGAGGTTTCTTCCACCTTTTTTCCCTGTTAAAGGTTTTTGTGGGCAAGTTTTTCCTCACTGGAACCGAGGGTCTAAGGACAGAGGGTGTCACTCCCTGTACAGATTGTAAAGCCTCAGAGGAAAATGGACTTTGTGACTTTGGGCTGTACAAATAAAATCTAATTGATTTGAGTTAGCTGATTGGTTTCATCAGGCTTGATTGATAAATATAATTGGGTGTCGTTAGCATAACAATGAAAATTGATAGAGTGATTCCTAATAATGTTCCCTAAAGGAAGCATATATAAACTAAACAGAAGTGGTCCAAGTACAGAACCTTGTGGGACTCCATGACAAACTTTGGTCTGCATGGAGGATTCATCATTGACGTGAACAAACTGAGATCGATCTAAGAAATACGACTTAAACCAGCTTAGGGCGGTTCCTTTGATGCCAGTTTGATGTTCCAGTCTCTGTAAAAGAATTTGATGGTCAATGGTGTCAAATGCAGCACTAAGATCTAACAGGACAAGGACAGAAGAAGAGGTTTAATTACAGCTACTTTAAAGGACTGTGGTACATATACAATCTGATTTGATTTGGTATATAGCACTAACAACATAGTTACACATATTATCTTCCATTTCTGTTAGTAAATCACCATAAATACACACTGGTCCTTTAAGACGCCATGTTGTGTTGATGATGATGCGGCCCCGCCCCTCCGGCCGGGCGGGGCTCGGTACTGCAGCAAGCATCCACCGACACACACACACACACACACACACACCACAACATCCACCGACACATCCACCACAGAACCAGAACCAGAGACACTACTCAAAGCACTTCAGACCAGGAGGACGAGACGGCACGTGAGTGTTCTACTGTGTGTGTGTCTATATCTATGTGTGTGTGTGTGTGTGTCTATATCTATGTGTGTGTGTGTGTGTTTGTGTGTGTTACCTGTCTGGCTGTGTGATAAAAAAACAAGTAATAAAAGATTAACAGTATAAATATATACACAATATCTTCTAAAACAAAGGAGCTGATGTGACAGTATTAGATTAAATATACTTTATTCATCCCACCACGGGGAAATTTACTTGTTACAGCAACAAGAAAAGTGTAGCATACACTACAGAATTAGAAAAAAGTAGAAAAACACAATAAACAGACAGAAATGAAACAGACAGAAATATCTATAACCTGAGTACTGAGGATAAAAGGGCATGATATGTAAATATGATGATGATATGCTATGTAAATAGAGTATTGTAATGTGACCGTAGTGTGAGAAATATTGCAAAGGAAAGTGGCCATGATACAAATAATAACTGCGAGGTATAAATGAAAGAAAATACGCAAATAAACTATCTACTAGATATAATATATATAGATATATAGATATATATTATATTAATATATATATTATATTCAATTCAATTTCAATTCAAACAGATTTTAGTTGTACAAGTCAAAGTCACAAAGTCCATTTTTCCTCTGAGGCCTTTACAATCTGTACAGGAGTGACCCCCTCTGTCCCTTAGACCCGCCGGTTCCAGTGAGGAAAAACTTGGTCCCACAAAAAACATTTTAACGGGAAAAAAGGTGAAGAAACCTCCCCAAAAAAAGGGGAAAAAAAAAAAAAAAAAAAAAAAAAAAAAGAGCCAACGAGGAGAGGGATACCTCTCCCGGAACGACAGACGTGCAATAGATGTCACGTGTAACAGGAACACATCAACACAACATATTGGCAAAAAATTACAATGAAGTATAAAATGACAAGGAATTACAATGACTGAATAAAATGAAGGAAAATTACAATGAATGATAAAATGACAATGAATTACAATAAATGTAAAATGACCAATGAATTACAATGACGGATAAAGACAATGAAATTACAGTGGGACTGATAAAATGAAATGAATTACAATGACTGAGAAATGACAATGAATTACAATGAACTTGATAAAAGACAATGAATTCAATGACTGATAAAATACAAATGAAATTACAATGAATGATAATGACAATGAATTACAAGGACTGGAATAAAAGAGGCAAGTAGCAGATAGGCAGCAAATAATCAGTAGTAATATGTGTAGTGGAACGTCAGCAGGACCACAGCACCAGCCCACGATCCACGAGAAACCTGCTGGACGAACAGAAGACGGAAAATCCAGGTAAGAAGTTTAGTTAGTGGACATGCATTAAGAGACAATGAAGGTTTACAGATGGAAGAGAGAGAGAGAGAGAGAGACAGAGAGACAAGAGAGAGAGAGAGGAAGGCCCCCCTGGCAGTCTAAAATCCTATGGCAGCATAACCGTAAGGGAGGACCTGAGCCAGCAATAGACTATAGCTATATCAAACACAAGGAACCCAGCATCCTGAGAGTGCAGTGTTCTAGAGGGGTAGTAAGGTACTATGAGCTCTTTTAGATATGATGGTGCCTGACCATGAAGAGCTTTGTAAGTAAGGAGAAGAATTTAAATTCTATTCTAGATTTAACAGGGAGCCAATGCAAGAAAGCCAGAATGGGAGAGATGTGATCTCTGATCTTGGTTCCTGTCAGAACACGCGCAGACCCAATGACACATCTGTGAGGTTCTCCGGGTGTTCTCCATGTGTTCTCCAGGTTTTCTCCAGGTGTTCTCCAGGTTTTCTCCAGGTGTTCTCCAGGTGTTCACAGACTCTTCAGCAGGGGCGTTTGTTGTTCTTGTTTGTGATTGGCTGATGCAGTGTGTTGTCACACTGTTTTCTGGGTCAGGATGTTCGGGGGCGTGTCCGGGAAGATTCAGAGGGACCGGCAGAGGGCCGGAGGTCTGGGCTCGGTCCAACAGGCCGTACGGTACCAGAACCAGGACTTTAAGGCCCTGAAGGAGGACTGTCTGCAGAACGGGGGCCTGTTCGAGGATCCGATGTTCCCAGCAGAACCGAGCTCACTAGGCTTCAAAGAACTCGGACCGTTCAGCGCCAAAACCAAAGGGGTGGACTGGAAGAGACCAACGGTGAGAGGGGCTAACAGAGGCTAACAGAAGCTAACAGAGGCTAACAGAAGCTAACAGAGGCTAACAGGGGCTAACAGAGGCTAACAGAAGCTAACAAAGGCTAACAGAAGCTAACAGAGGCTAACAGAGGCTAACAGGAGCTAACAGAGGCTAACAGGGGCTAACAGAGGCTAACAAAGGCTAACAAAGGCTAACAGGGGCTAACAGAGGCTAACAGAGGCTACAAAGGCTAACAGGGGCTAACAGGGGCTAACAGAAGCTAACAGAGGCTAACAGAGGCTAACAGAAGCTGACAGAGGCTGACAGAGGCTAACAGGGGCTAACAGAGGCTAACAAAGGCTAACAGGGGCTAACAGAGGCTAACATGGGCTAACAGAGGCTAATAGGGGCTAACAGAGGCTAACAGAGGCTAACAGGAGCTAACAGAGGCTAGCAGGGGCTAACAGAGGCTAACAGGGGCTAACAGGGGCTAACAGAGGCTAACAGGGGCTAACAGAGGCTAACAGAGGTTAACAGGGGCTAACAGGGACAACAGAAGTTCTGGAGTTCTGTGCCATAACAAAGGCTAATGATAACAGGTCATGCTAACAATAAAATGGCGAAAGTAACTGTTGATTATACAACCATGTTTATGATTGGCTGTTTGTGATTGGCTGTTTGTGATTGGCTGTTTCAGGAGCTGTCAGAGAGCCCTGAGTTCATTGTGGGCGGAGCCACGAGGACGGACATCTGTCAGGGCGCTCTGGGTGAGTCCTGATTGGTCCTGATCGGCTGTTGATGTCTGTGCTGTCAGGGGAACTTCCCTGACAACGGTCGCTATGAGACGAGTCAACGTGTGAGTCAACAGAGAGTAAACAGAAACCACACAGCTGCTTCAGCTCCACCTCCTGCAGGACGCTCATGGGAAGTCTCCCAGCATCACTAAGCTCTATCAAAGAGGAACGTTGACTCAGCATGTTGACGCTGTACGAGAAGCACCTGAAGGCAGCACTCAGCCCATCAGCTGACCTCATATCCACAACTTTATTGATCCATCGTCCGGAAACATTAGCTGGAAACATTAGCTGGAAACATTAGCTGGAAGCATTAGCTGGAAGCATTAGCAGCTTAATGTGTTGTTGCTGTTGTTGATGAGCCAAGATCAGTATCGCCTCATGATGATGGGATGATGACTTCCTGTTTTTCCCCACTGTGGGGATCAATTTCATCCTTGCACCATTGCACCAAAAAAAAAAAGATCCTTGTCTCTACTCACCGATATTTATGTGTATATATATATATATATTATATATATAGATATATATATTATAGATGATATAATATATATATATTATATAATAATATATATTTACCTATTTACCTTTTTTACATTTACATAGCGTTTGTCTTTGTTCTTGTTTATGCCCACGTTTTTCTCTGCTTGTACTAAGAGAGCTAAATGAAACCGGAGTCAAATTCACATATGTGGCAACAAAAGTGATTCTGATTCTGATCAAGTCTACACGAGGCGCCTGAACGCATCGTCTGAGCAGCTTTATTTAAAGAAACAGGATGTCATAAATTCACTGCAACTACAACAGCAACAACAACACAGCAACAACACAGCAACGACAACACAGCAACAACACTGCAACAACACTGCAACAACACAGCAACAACAACACAGCAACAACACTGCAACAACACAGCAACAACACAACAACAACACTGCAACAACACAGCAACAACACTGCAACAACACTGCAACAACACTACAACAACACTACAACAACACAGCAACAACACAACAACAACACAACAACAACACAGCAACAACACTGCAACAACACAGCAACAACACAACAACACTGCAACAACACAGAAACAACACTACAACAACACTGCAACAACACAGCAACAATACTGCAACAACACAACAACACTGCAACAACACGACAACAACACTGCAACAACACAGCAACAACAACACTGCAACAACACTGCAACAACACAGCAACAACACATAAACAACACAGCAACAACACAGCAACAACACAGCAACAACACTACAACAACACAGCAACAACACTGCAACAACACAGCAACAACACTACAACAACACTGCAACAACACTGCAACAACACAACAACAACACTACAACAACAACACAACAACAACACTACAACAACAACACAGCAACACTAGACGCTGTATAAAGGTTGTTATGGACATTGTATGAAGGTTGTTGTGTGGTTCTTCCAGGTGACTGCTGGCTGCTGGCTGCGATTGGCTCTCTGACTCTGAATGAACGTCTGCTGCACCGTGTGGTTCCTCATGGTCAGAGCTTCAACCACCAATACGCTGGTATCTTTCACTTCCAGGTGAGACCACGCCCACTGACCTGAACAATGCATCAAGTGAGACCACACCTTCAGAGAAACTTTATTTAAAACAGCAGGGAGGCTCGAACAGTCAGGAAACTATTCTGAATTCTGTTTGCTGGTTGTTTATTTCTAGACTAATCATTTGTATGAAATATCAACCTGTCTGTCTGTCTGTCTGCCGGTCTGTCTGTCTGTCTGTCTGTCTGTCTGTAGTTCTGGCAGTTCGGTGAGTGGGTGGACGTGGTCATCGACGACCGTCTGCCGGTCAAAGACGGAGAGCTGATGTTCGTCCACTCAGCTGAAGGCAGTGAGTTCTGGAGTGCTCTGCTCGAGAAGGCCTACGCCAAGTAAGGACCATCCACCGTCCTGCGTAGACGTGGTTTCATCCCTTCAGATGAACTCTGAACTCTTTGTGTGTGTGTTCAGGTTGAACGGCTCGTATGAGGCATTGTCCGGCGGCAGCACCACTGAAGGTTTTGAGGATTTCACAGGCGGCGTGGCCGAGATGTACGAGCTGAAGAAAGCTCCCAGAGATCTTCATCGTATCATCACCAAAGCTCTGGAGAGAGGATCACTAATCGGATGCTCCATCGACGTCAGTTACATCCAACGTGTATCAACATGAGTTCTGGTTCTTTGCATCAAGTAACACCGAGCTGTAGATGTGTTAACTGTCTGTTTCGTCCTCAGATCACCAGCGCCTTCGACATGGAGGCTGTCACCTTCAAGAAGCTGGTTAAAGGCCATGCCTACTCTGTCACCGGGCTCAGACAGGTGAGCTCAGCTGTCACCTTAACATCAAACAGGATCCAGTCTTTGTGTCGGGTTCTGGATGTCTGTCATCCTCTCTGCAGGTGGAGTACCGTGGTCGGCAGGAGCATCTGATCCGGATCAGGAACCCCTGGGGTCAGGTGGAGTGGACCGGAGCCTGGAGCGACAAGTTAGTGCTTCATTTACAAAGTGTTGAAGGTTCTCCGTCATCAGGTCAGAGTGTTGAAGGTTCTCTGTCATCAGGTCAGAGTTTTGAAGGTTCATCAGGACAGAGTGTTGAAGGTTCTCCGTCGTCAGGTCAGAGTGTTGAAGGTTTATCAGGTCAGAGTGTTGAAGGTTCTCCGTCGTCAGGTCAGAGTGTTGAAGGTTCATCAGGTCAGAGTGTTGAAGGTTCATCAGGTCATAGTGTTGAAGGTTCATCAGGACAGAGTGTTGAAGGTTCTCAATCATCGGGACACCTTTGATCACACCTGAAATGATCAGCACACTCTGTCTGTCTGTCTGTCCCTTAGCTCCTCTGAGTGGAGCTCCATCGACTCTGCAGAGAAAGATGAGCTGCTGTGTAAGATGGAGGATGGAGAGTTCTGGTGAGTTTCTGCTCTGAAGGTGAAAACAAGATTTGGAGGATGGAGAAGATGACCTGTCTGTCTGTCTGACTGTCTGTCTGACTGTCTTTCTGTCAGGATGTCTTTCCAGGAGTTCCTCCGTCAGTTCTCGAGGTTGGAGATCTGTAATCTGACCCCGGACGCTCTCATTGAAGACTCGACCAGTTTTTGGAACACAACGGTGTTTGAGGGCAGCTGGAGGAGAGGAAGCACCGCCGGGGGCTGCAGGAACCACCCCAGTGAGGCGGGGGGGTGGGGGGGGGCAAACTGATCAGGGCTTTTAAGATCATACCACTGTGTGTGTATGCTTCTTCGTGCGGTTTGACTACATAGCCCATGATGCCTCAGTTGTTGCTGCCTCCCTACAGACACGTTCTGGATCAACCCTCAGTATAAGATCTCCCTGCTGGAGGAGGACGATGACCCGGAGGATGACGAGGCCGCCTGCAGCTTCCTCGTGGCTCTGATGCAAAAAGACCGCCGCCGCCACCGCCGCCACGGCCAGGATGTGCACACCATTGGCTTCGCCATCTATGAGGTCAGAGGTCAAAGACAGCAATAACCCTTATCAACACCCTAACAACCTCTTATCAACACCCTAACAACCTCTTATCAACACTTTAACAACCTCTTATCAACACCTTAACCACCTCTCATCAACACTTTAACAACCTCTTATCAACACTTTAACAACCTCTTATCAACACCTTAACAACCTCTTATCAACACTTTAAAAACCTCTTATTAACACCTTAACAACCCGTATCAACACGTTAAACACACTTAAAAACCACCTGGTAACACCATAGTAACCATAGTAACCACCTTTTCTGTGTTGTTCTCGTTCACAGATTCCTGACGAGGTGAGTTGGTCTGGTTCTGGTTCTGGTTTAATTCTTATATCCGATCAAGCTCATGTCGGCGTCCATATGTATGTCAGTACCGAGGCTGTCCAAGTGTCCACATGAAGAAGGACTTCTTCCTGCGTCACTCGTCCTGTGCTCGTTCAGAGACCTTCATCAACCTACGAGAGGTGAGCACCAGGCTCCGCCTCCCGCCGGGCGAGTACCTGATCGTCCCCTCCACCTTCGAGCCATCCAAGGAGGCCGACTTCGTCCTGAGGGTGTTCACCGAGAAACAGTCGGAGACCAAGTGAGCATGTGCAGTCAGTTCAGTAATCTACAGTGTGACTACAGTCAGTAATCATGTGACTCTACAGTCGGTAATCATGTGACTCTACAGTCGGTAATCATGTGACTACAGTCAGTAATCATGTGACTCTACAGTCAGTAATCATGTGACTCTACAGTCGGTAATCATGTGACTACAGTCAGTAATCATGTGACTCTACAGTCAGTAATCATGTGACTCTACAGTCAGTAATCATGTGACTACAGTCAGTAATCATGTGACTCTACAGTCAGTAATCATGTGACTCTACAGTCAGTAATCATGTGACTACAGTCAGTAATCATGTGACTCTACAGTCAGTAATCATGTGACTCTACAGTCAGTAATCATGTGACTACAGTCAGTAATCATGTGACTCTACAGTCAGTAATCATGTGACTCTACAGTCAGTAATCATGTGACTACAGTCAGTAATCATGTGACTCTACAGTCAGTAATCATGTGACTCTACAGTCAGTAATCATGTGACTACAGTCAGTAATCATGTGACTCTACAGTCAGTAATCATGTGACTCTACAGTCGGTAATCATGTGACTACAGTCAGTAATCATGTGACTCTACAGTCAGTAATCATGTGACTCTACAGTCAGTAATCATGTGACTACAGTCAGTAATCATGTGACTCTACAGTCAGTAATCATGTGACTCTACAGTCAGTAATCATGTGACTACAGTCAGTAATCATGTGACTCTACAGTCAGTAATCATGTGACTCTACAGTCAGTAATCATGTGACTACAGTCAGTAATCATGTGACTCTACAGTCAGTAATCATGTGACTCTACAGTCAGTAATCATGTGACTACAGTCAGTAATCATGTGACTCTACAGTCAGTAATCATGTGACTCTACAGTCAGTAATCATGTGACTACAGTCAGTAATCATGTGACTCTACAGTCAGTAATCATGTGACTCTACAGTCAGTAATCATGTGACTACAGTCAGTAATCATGTGACTCTACAGTCAGTAATCATGTGACTCTACAGTCAGTAATCATGTGACTACAGTCAGTAATCATGTGACTCTACAGTCGGTAATCATGTGACTCTACAGTCGGTAATCATGTGACTACAGTCGGTAATCATGTGACTCTACAGTCAGTAATCATGTGACTCTACAGTCAGTAATCATGTGACTACAGTCAGTAATCATGTGACTCTACAGTCGGTAATCATGTGACTCTACAGTCAGTAATCATGTGACTACAGTCAGTAATCATGTGACTCTACAGTCAGTAATCATGTGACTCTCTGCAGTGAGATGGACGACGACGTGGAGGCCATCTTTGAAGATGAGGTGAAGAAGCATCATCAGACTGACATTTGATTGACACACTGACCTTTGACCTTTGACCTCAGCATCTTCCTGTTGTTCTGTGCAGGAGGAGATCTCAGAGGGCGACGTGGACGACTCCTTCAGGTCCATGTTCGCTCAGCTGTCAGGAGACGTGAGTTCTGCTGTTCCTCTGTGATGTTCTTCAGTTCTTCTGAAATGATCAGACTGAGCAGCAGCTTGGCATTCAGGCTAACATGTTGTTTGTGTTCTGTCATCAGGACATGGAGATCTCAGTACGAGAACTCAGAACCATCCTGAACCGGGTCGTGTCCAAACGTAAGTTTTATAATAATTAAAGGAGGAACATGATCACAGATCAGTGCTGACAGAGAAAGCAAGAGAACATTAGAGAACATTTAATGACATCAGATAACATCAGAAAACATTTAAGGACATCAGAGAACATTACAGAATATCAGATAACATCAGAGAACATTACAGAACATCAGAGAACACCAGAGAACATCACAGAACATTATAGAACATCAAAGAACATTGAAGAACATCAGAGAACATTAGAGAACACTTAAGGACATCAGATAACATTAGAGAACATCAGAGAACATTAGAGAACGTTTAAGGACATCAGAGAACATTACAGAACATCAGAGAACACCAGAGAACATCACAGAACATTATAGAACGTCAAAGAACATTGAAGAACATCACAGAACATTAGAGAACATCAGAGAACATTGAAGAACATCAGAGAACATTAGAGAACATCAGAGAACATTAAAGAACATCAGAGAACATCAGAAAACATTAAAGAACATCTGAGAACATTGAAGAACATCAGGGAACATTAGAGAACATCCGAGAACATTGAAGAACATCAGAGAACATTAGAGAACATTAGAGAACATTGAAGAACATCACAGAACATTAGAGAACATCAGGAAACATTAGAGAACATCAGAGAACATCAGAGAACATCAGAGAACATTGAAGAACATCACAGAACATTAGAGAACATTGAAGAACATCAGAGAACATTAGAGAACATCAAAGAACATTGAAGAACATCAGAGAACATCAGAGAACATTGAAGAACATCACAGAAATTACAGAACATCAGAGAACATTAAAGAACATCAGAGAACATTGAAGAACATCAGAGAACATCAGAGAACATTAGAGAACATCCGAGAACATTGAAGAACATCAGAGAACATCAGAGAACATTGAAGAACATCACAGAACATTAGAGAACATC